>NW_023330295.1:195393-262189 GCF_011100685.1 Canis lupus familiaris
ACAGGTCACCCGTGGGCTACACCTGGACTTGGTGATCATGTGCCACCTGCGCCTCACACTGGACCTTGTGACTGCGGTCCCTCCTGGACCTCACCTGGATCTGGTGGCTCTGGTTCCATATGGGCTCTCCTGGACCCGGTTCCTGTGGTCTCCATCTGGCCTCACCTGGAACACAATGACTCTGATCCATATTGGGCCCTCTCCTGGACTGTTGACGTCTGGTCCTTACCTGGGCCATCATTGGGACCTGGATACTCTCTTATAACCTGGGCCTCACCAGACTGGTGACTGTGGTCCCACCTGGGCCTCACCTGGACGCGGGTGACAGGTTCCCAGGGACATCACCTGGACCTGGTGACTCAGGTCCTCATATGGGCATCTTGGGACCTGGTTCACAGTTCCACATCGGGGCCTCACCTGGACCTAGTGATTCTCGGCCCCTCAGGGCCTAACCTGACTTGTGACACTGGTCCCCACCTGGATATCACCAGAACCGGGTGACAAACCCGGAGCTGGGACACTGGTCCTCAGCTGGCCTCAACAGGACCTGTGAATCTACTCCAAACTTAGGCTTCGTCGACCTGTGACTCTTTTCCCACCTGGCATCAATGGGACATGGTTACTCTGTTCCCCACCTGGGCCTCATCTTGACATGATAATTTGCTGCACACTTTGGCCTCAACTGGTCCTGATGACTCTGTCCCCCAACCTAGGCCTCAATCTGGACTGGTGGACTGTCGTCCCCAACTGGGTCTCAGCTGGACCTGGTGACTCCCTTCCCACATGAACCACACCTGGACCTGGTGACTGTGTGTTCTTGTAGACTCACATTTACTTGTGACTCCCGTCCCCACTAGGGCCTCACCTGGATTGGGAACACTGGCTCATGCTGCCTCACCTGGACCTGGACTCTGGTCACCTACCTGGACAACATCGGGACACGGTTCTCTGCATGGTCGGAGGTTGGCCTCAGCCGGACCTGGTGAGTGGGTTGTCCACCTGGGGTCTCACCCCATATCCTGGTGACACAGGTCCCCAAGTGGCTTCACTGCGACCTGGTGGAATCTGGTCCTACCTGGTGTCTCACCACCGAACTGGTAACCCTGGTCACCACCTGGGACTCACGGACCTGGTGAATATGGTCCCCATCTGGCCTCACAGAGTTCCTGTTGACTTTCTTCCCCACCTGGACCTGATTGCTGTGACAACTTCTTGGCCTCAACTGGAACTGGTGACTCTGATCCTAACTGGGCCTCACCCAGATTGTGACTCTGGTCCTCACCTTGGAACAATATGACCTGGATACTCTGTTCCACACCTGAGCCTCACCTGGCATGAGACTCTGGTCCCCTCTGGTAATCAGCCTGACATGGTGACTTGGTCCCCATTGGATTTCACCTAGATCGCTGAATCTGGTACCCTATAGGCCTCAACTAGACCTGGTGACTCGGTCCTAACAGGGCCTCAACGGAACCTAGTGAATAGGCCCACCTGCGCCTCATGTGGACTTGGTGAAGTGGTTCTATCTGGGCATCATTGGTACATGGTTACTCTGTTCCCCACTGGGACTGACCTGATCCTGGTAACTTGCGTCCGGACTTTGGCCTCTCTGTACCAAGTGACTCTGCTCCACTGGGCCACACCTTTAATGGTGACTGATCTAAGCATGGCCTCACCTGACCTGGTGAATGTGGTTCCCACTCGGGACCTCACCTGTGACCTCTTGTCTCTTGGTCCCACCTGGGCCTCACAGGGCCTGGTGTCTCTGGTACCCACCTGTAGAATCAGGACATGGTTCACTGTTCACTAACATGACCCAGACCGGACCTATAACTCTGGTCTTCACCTGGGCCACACCTGGACATGGTGACACTGGTTCCCCACCTGGGCTCACCATGGGACAGGTCATCGGATCCCCACCTGTCCTTACCTGTAACTGGTGATTCGTGTTCCCCCATGGACATCATGGGGCACCTGGTGGCTGACAGTTTTCTAGTCTTCTCATGTACTCGTGACGCTGGTCGCCCCACCGGGCCTCACCGGACCGGTCAGTGTGGTTGCCACCTGCATCTCACCTCCCTGGTGATTATGGTCTGATCTGCACCTGAGACTACCTGGATCTAGTGACTGTGGTCCCACACCTGGGCTTCACCTGGATTTGGGGGACTCCGGTCCCATCTGGCCGTCACCTGGCCCTGTTGACCATGATCATCACTGGGCAAAATCGGGACGCTGGTGACTGTGTTCCACAACTGGAACTCACCTGGACCACGTGACTCTGGTTCCCTCTCGGGTCTTCACCGTGCCCTTGTGACTGTGAAACCCACTTTGGCCTGACGTGACCTGCTGACCCTGAGTTGGATGCTGCGCGCTGACCTCGAACTTTGACTCTGCTTCTTCAAGGGCCTCCCCTGTACCTGGTGATCCGTTGCTCCACCGGGCCTCACCTGGACTGGTGACTCTTGTACAACTGGGGACTACACCTGGACCTGCTTACGTTTCCACACCTGGGCCTCATAGACCTGTTGACCATGGTCCCAAGCCGGCCTCACATGGACCTGTTGCCTCTGATCCCCACCGGGGCCTCATGTTACCTGGTAACTCTGGTCCTCACCTGGGCCTCATCTGGACCTAGTGACTCTGGTCCCCACCTGGGCTTCACATGGATCTGGTGACTCTGGTCCCCACCTGGACTTCACCTGTATCTGGTGACTCTGGTACCCACCTGGACCTCTCCTGGACCTGGTGACTCTCTTTCCAACATGGAGCTCACCTGGATCTGGTGACTCTAGTCCTCAGTTTGGCCTCACCTGGACGCTGTGCTCTCGTCCCCACTTTCACCTAACTCAGAACTGCTGAATCTTCCCCACCTAGGCCGCACCCAGCCTGGTGACTCTTGCCCAGCTATGCCTCAATTCGACCTGTGAATCTGGTCCTCACGTGGGCCTCACATGGACCTGGTACTCAGCTGGATGAGTGGCTTGGTTCCCACAGGGGCTCACCTGATACTGCTGACTGTGATCTTAGTCTCCACAACAGGACCTGGTGATTCTGCTCCCTTCTGGCCTCCATGGCTCTAGTGACTCTGGTCTTCACCCAGGCATCATTGGGACTGGATTACTCACTTCCACACCTGGGCCTCACTTTGACTAGGAATGCTGGTCCCATTCTGGGCCTCAAATTAACTGGTTACTCAGGTTCCCCCTCTGAGCCTACCCGTTACCTGGTGACTCTGGACACCCCTTGGGCTTCATTGGGCCTGGTGAATCTGGTCCTTAGCTGTCCGCACCAGGATGGGTGACTGGTCGCCACCTGGGCCTCACCTGGACTTGGTGAATCCTGTTGCCACCTGCGCCTCACCTGGACCTTGTGACTGTGGTCCCACCTGGACCTCACCTGGATCTGGTGGCTCTGATTAACATATGGGGCCTCCTGGACCCTGCTGCCTGTGGTCTCCATTTTCCTCACTGGAACACAATGACTCTGATCCATATTTGGGCCTCTCATGGACCTGTTGACTCTGGTCCTTACCTGGGAATCATTGGGAGCTGGATACTCTCTTATTACTTGGGCCTCACCTGGACCGGTGACGTGGTCCCACCTGGGCCTCACCTGGACGTGGTGACTTGTTCCCACAGGAACCTCACCGGACCTGGTGACTCAGGTCTTCATATGGGCATCAGGGACCTTGTTTCTCAGTTCCACATCGGGGACTCACCTGGACCTAGTGATTCTCGTCCCCCTCTGGGCCTCACCTGACGTGGTTGACTCTGGTCCCCACCTGACGTCACCAGAACCGGGTGACTCTGGTCCCCACTCTGGGACTCACCGGACTGGGGACACTGGTCCTCAACTGGGCCTCAACAGGACCTGGTGAATCTACTCTCTCACTTAAGCCTCGTCTGGACCTTGTGACTCTTTTCCCACCTGGCATCAATGGACATGGTTACTCTGTTCCCCACCTAGGTCTCAACTGGACATGATAGCTTTTCTCCACACTTTGGCCTCAACTGTCCTGATGACCCTGGTCCCCCCACCTAGGCCTCAAACTGGACCTGGTGACTGTGGTCCCACACTGGGTCTCACCTGGACCTGGTGACTCTCGTTCCACATGAACCACAACCTGGACCTGGTGACTGTGGTGTTCCTGTAGACTCACATTTAACCCATTGACTCCGTCCCCACTAGGGCCTCACCCGGATCTGGTGACTCTGGCCTGCAGGTTGGCCTCACCTGGACCTGGTGAGTGGGTTGCCATTGGGGCCTCACCCCATACCTGGTGACTCAGGTCCCCACGTGCAGCCTCGTCCTGGACCTGGTGAATCTGGTCCCCATCTGGGCCTCACCCAGGCATGGTGGACTTTGTTCCCCACCTATCTGATTGCTGTCGACTCTTTCTTGGCCTCACTGGAACTGGTGAATCTGATCCTATCTGGCGTCTCCCAGACCTGGTGGACTCTGGTCCTCACCTGGGCATTATGGTACCTGGTGACTCTGTTCCACACCTTAGGCTCACCTGGACATGATGACTCTGGAACCCTTGGCCTTACCCTGACATGGTGACTCGGTCCCCATATGGATGTCGCCTAGACCAGGTGAATCTGTTCACCCCTCTAGGGCTCAAATAGACCTGGTGACACTGGTCCTCAACTGGGTTCACCGAGACCTAGTGATATGCTCCCCACCTGCGCCTCATCTGGACCTGGTGACGCTGGGTCTACCTGGGCATCATCGGACATGGTTACTCTGTTCCCCACTGGGACTGACTGATTCTGGTACTCTGGTCCTGACTTTGCCTCTCTGTACCAGGTGACTCTGCTTCCACCTTGGCCTCACCTGTAACTGGTGACTCTGATCCAAAGCATGTCCTCTCCTGACCTGGTGACTGTGGTTTCCATCGGACCTCACCTGGACCTCATGTCTCTGGTCCCACCTGGGCCTCACCAGGACTGGTGTCTCTGGTACCCCACCTGGGTAGCATCAGGATATTGTTACATGTTCACTAACAGTGACCCAGCCGGACCTATTAACTCTGGTCTTCACCTGGGCCACACGTGACATGGTGACACTCGTTCCCACCGGGTCTCACCTGGAAATGGTGAGTCAGAGACCCACCTGTTCCTAACCTGTAACTGTTGATTCTCCTTCCCACATGGAATCATGTGGACCTGGTGGCTGCGGTGTTTCTAGTTTGTATGTACCTTGTGACTCTGGTCCCCACCAGGCCTCACCGAGACCTGGTGAGTGTGGTTGCCACATGCACTCACCTGGACGGTGATTCTGGTCTGCAACCTGAGACTACCCTAGATCTGGTGACTGTGGTCCCCACCTGGGCTTCACCTGATTTGGGGACTCTGGTCCCCATCTGAGCCTCACCTGGCCCTGTTGACCATGGTCCTCAACTGGGCAAATTGGGACGCGGGTGACTGTGTTCCACAACTGGACTCACCTGCCACGTGACTCTGGTTCCCCTCTGGGTCTCACCCTGCCCTAGTGACTGTGAACCCCACTTTGGCCTGACTTGGACCTGCTGACCCTGGTTGACACCTGCGTCTGACCTCGAACTGTTGACTCCGGTTTATTCAGAGGGCTTCCCCTGTACCTGGTGATCCTGGTCCCCCCTGGGACTCACTGGACGTGTGACACTTGTCACCACCGGGGACTCACCTGGACCTGTTTACTGTGTTCCACACCTGGGCCTCAGTAGATCTGTTGACCATGGTACCGAAGCCGGCCTCATATGGACCTGTTGCCTCTGATTCCCACCGGGCTCACGTTACCTGGTAACACTGGTCCTCACTTGGGCCTCATCTGGACCTAGTGACTTTGGTCCCCACCTTGGCTACCTGGATCGGTGACTCTGGTCCTCAACTGGTCCTCACTGGACTATTGAATATGCTCCATCTGGGCCTCATTTGAACCTGGTGACTCTTCTTCCCTACCTGGGCATCATCGGGACATGTTTCCACTGCATGGCGTAGGTTGGCCGCACGCTGACCTGGTAACTGTGGTTCTACCTGGGCATCATCGGGACACTCTTCCTCTGCATTGCCTGCAGGGTGTCCTCACCTGGATCTGTGAGTGGGGATGCCACTTGGCCTCACCCATACCTGGTGACCCAGGTGCCCACGTGGGACCACTTGGACCTGGTGAATCTGGTCCTTACCTGTTCCTACACCATTCCTGGTGATTTGTTCCCCACCTGGACCTGATTGCTGTGGACTCCTCTTTGGCCTCACCTGGAAGTGGTGACTCTGATCGTAGCTGGGCCTCACCCAGATATGGTGACTCTGGTCCTCACCTGTGGAGATTATGACCTGGATACTCTGTTCCACACACTGAGCCACCTGGACATGATGACTCTGGATCCACTCTGGGCATCACCATGACATGGTGACTCTGGTGCCATCTGGATATCACCAGAACCGGGTGACTCTGGTCCCCCTCTGGGACTAACCTAGAGTTGGGACACTGGTCCTCAACTGGATCTCAACAGTACCTGTTGATTACTCCTCACTTAGGTCTCGTCTGAACCTGTGACTTTTTCCCACCTGGCATCAACGGGACATGGTTACTCTGTTCCCCACCTGGGCCTCACCTAGACATGATAACTTTGCTCCACACTTTGGCCTCAACTGGTCCTGATGAATCTGTCCCCCCCACCTAGGCCTCAATCTGGACCCGGTGACTGTGGTCCCTACCTGGGGTCACCTGACCTGGTGACTCTCGTTCCCACATGAAACCACAGCTGGACCTGGTCCCTGTGGGTTTTGTAGACTACATTTACCTGGTGACTCGGTCCCCACTAGGGCCTCACCTGATCTGGGACACTGGCCTGCATGTTGGCCTCACCTGGACCTGGTGAGTGAGGTTGCCACGGGCCTCACCCATACCTGGTGACTCAGGTCCTCACGTGGGACTCACTTGGACCTGGTGAATCTGGTCATTACCTGGTCTCTGCCAGACCCGGGGAGTCTGGTCACCACCTGGACCTCACCTGACCTGGTGAATCTGGTCCCCATCTGGGCCTCAGCTAGTTCATGGTGACTTTGTTCACACCTGGACCTGATTCTGTGGACACTTTCTTGGCCTCACCTGGAACTGGTGACTCTAATCTATCTGCGCATCACCCAGACTGGTGACTCTGGTCCTCACTGGGCATCATTGGTACCTGGTGACTCTGTTCCACAGCTGAGCCTCACCTGGACTTAAAGACTCTGGAACCTCTCTGGGCCTCACCCTGACCTGGTGACTCTCGTCCCCATCTGGATGTCACCTGGACCATGGGATTCTGGTACCCCTCCAGGCCTAACCAGGTCTGGGGACTCTGGTCCTCAACTGGGCCTCACCTGGACCTAGTGATATGCTATAATCTGGGCCTCAGTTGGACTTGGTGACTCTCGTCCCTACCTTGGCATCATCGGGACATGCATCCACTGCATGGCCTGCAGGTTGGCCTCAGATGGACCTTGTAACTCTGGTCCCTACTGGCATCACCGGGACACGGGTTCCTCTGCATGGCCTCCAGGTTGCCTCACCTGGCCCTAGTGAGTGGGGTTGCCACCTGGGGCTCACCCATACCTGGTGACACAGGTTATCCACGTGGGCCTCAACTTGACCTGGTGATCTGGTCTTTCCTGGTCCTCACCCGACTGGTAACCTGGTCACCACCTGGGAATCACCTGGACCTGGTGATTCTGGTCACCCACCTGGACCTCACCTGGATCTGGTGACTCTGGTACTCAGTTTGGCCTCACCTGGACCTGGTGTCTCTCGTCCCACTTTGACCTATCTCAGAACTGCTGAATCTTGCCCCACCTAGGCCGCACCCAGACCTGGGGATCTTGTCCCCAGCTATGCCTCAATTCGACCTGATGAATCTGGTCCTCACGTGGGCCTCACATGGACTGGGACTCAGCTGGATAGAGTGGCTCTGGTTCCCAAAGGGGTCACCTGATACTACTGACTGTGGTCTTATTCTAATGCCTCACCAGACCGTAGTGATTCTGTTCCCCATCTGGGCCTGCGGCCTGTGACTTCTAGTCCTAACCCAGGAACCATTGGGACCTGGATACTCTATTCCACATCTGGGCCTCACTTTGAACAGGGACCTTTGGTCCCATTCTGGGCCGCAAACTAAACTGTTTACTCTGGTTCCCCCTCTGGGCCTCACCCTTACCTGGTGACTCTGGTCACCCCTTGGCTTCACATGGGCCTGGTGAATCTGGTACTTAGCTGGTCCTCACCTGGATCTGGTGACGGTCGCCACCTGGGCCTCACCTGGACTAGGTGAACCCTGGTGCCAACAGCGCCTCACGGACCTTGTAACTGTGGTCCCACCTGGACCTCACCTCGATCTGTTGTCTTGGTTCCCATATGGGGCTCTCCTGGACCTGGTTCCTGTGGTCTCCATCTGGCCTCACCTGGAACACAATGACTCTGATCCATATTTGGGCCTCTCATGGACCTTTGACTCTCGTCCTTACCTGGGCATCATTGGGACCTGGATACTCTCTATATATACTGGCCTACCTGGACCTGATGACTGTGGTCCCACCTGGGCCTCCGGGATGAGGTCACTGGTTCCCACAGGGCCCTACACCGAACCTGGTGACTCAGGTCCTCAAATGGGCTCATCGGGACCTGGTTTCTCAGTTTCCACATGGGCTTCACCTGACCTAGTGATTCTCGTCCCCGTCTGGGCCTCACCTGACGTGGTGACTCTGGTCCCCACCTGGATATCACCAGAACCGGGTGACTCTGGTCCCCTCTGGGACTCACCGGAGCTGGGTGACACTGGTGCTCAACCTGGCCTCAAAGGACCTGGTGAATCTACTCCTCACTTAGGCCTCATCTGGACCTTGTGACTCTTTTCCTACCTGGCATCAATGGGACATGGTACTCTGTTCCCCACCTGGGCCTCACTTGGACATGATAAATTGCTGCACACTTTGGCCTCAAATGGTCCTGATGACTCTGGTCCCCCACGTAAGCACAAACTGCACCTGGTGACTGTGGCCCCACCTGGGTCTCACCTGGACCTGGTGACTCTCGTTCCCACATGAACCACACCTGGACCTGGGACTGTGGTATTCTTGTAGACTCACATTTACCTGGTGACTCCGGTCCCCACTAGGGTTCTCACCTGGATCTGGTGACTCTGGCCTGCGGTTGGCGTCACCTGGACCTGGTAAGTGGGGTTGCCACCTGGGCCTAACCCATAACTGGTGACTATTCCCCACGTGGGCTCTGAACCTGGTGAATCTGGTCTTACCTGGTCCTCTCCCAGAACCCAGGGACTCTGCTCAACACCTGGGCCTCACCTGGACCTGGTGAATCTGGTCCCCATCGGGCCTCACCCAGTCCTGGTGACTTTGTTCCCCACCTGGACCTGATTTCTGTGGACTCTTCTTTGCCTCACCTGGAATTTGTGACTCTGATCTATCTGCGCGGTCACCCAGATCTGGTCACTCTGGTCCTCACCTGTGGACCATTATGACCTGGATATCTTCCACACCTGAGATCACTGGACATGATGACTCTGGATCCCCTCTATGCCTCACCCGACATGGTGACGCTGGTCCCCCTTCTGGATATCACCTAGACCAGGTTAACCTGGTTCCCCTCTAGCCTCAACTTGACCTGGTGACTCTGCGTCCTCAACTGGGCCTCACCAGGACCTAGTGAACATGCTCCCCACCTGCCGCCTCATCTGGACCTGGTGACTCTGGTTCTTCCCGGACATCATCGGGACATGGTTACTCTATTCCCCTGGGACTGACCTGATCCTGGTACTCTGGTCCTGACTTTGGCCTCTTCTGTACCAGGTGACTCTGGCTCCACCTGGGCACTCTGTAACTGGTGACTCTGATCCTAAGCATGGCCTCCTGACCTGGTGACTGTGGTTCCCATCGGGACGTCACCATGGACCTCATGGCTCGGTCCACCGGAGCCTCACCAGGACGGTGTCTTGGTACCTCCTGGTCAGGCATCAGAGATTGTAAACTGCTTCACTGAACAATGAGGCAGCAGGACCTTTAACTATGGTATTCACCTGGGCCACAACTGGACTGGTGACCACTGGTTCCCACCGGGTCCACCTGGACATGGTGAGTGGATACCCAATGGTCCTCCCATGAAATGTGTGATTCTCGTTCCACATGGACATCATGTGGGCCCATGGGCTGCAGTGTTCTAGCTTCTCATGTACTTGGGGCTCTGTCCACACCAGGGCTCACCGGACCTGGTGAGTGTGTTGTCACCTGCACCTGACTGGACGTGGTGATTCTTGGTCTGTACACGAGACTACCCTGGATCTGGTGACTGTGGTCCCCACGTGGGCTTCACCGGGATTTGGGGACTCCGGTCCCCATTGCTGGCCCACCTGCTCAGTGTGACGTGGTCCTCACACTGGGCAAACATGGGCGACACGGTGACTGGATTCCACAAAACTGGACCTCACACTGGACCAGGTGACTCTGGTCCCCCTCGGGTCTCACAGTTGCCTAGTGCTGGGAACACCACTTTGGCCTGACCTGGGACCTGCTGACCCTGGTTGCCACCCGTGCCTGACCTCGAACGTAGACTCGGTTCCTTTAAGGGCCTCCCCTGTACCTGGTCATTTGGTCCCACCTGGGCCTCACCTGGACGTGTGACTCTTGTCACCACCGGGGACTCACTGGACCTGGTTATTGTGTTCCACACCTGGACCTCAAATAGACCTGTTGACCATGGTCCCCAAACCGGCCTCACATGGACCTGTGCCTCTGATCTCCACCGGGGCCTCACGTTGTACCTGGTAACTTGTGTCCCTCACCTGGGCCCTCATCTGGACCTATGACTCTGATCCCCCCCTGGCTTCACCTGGATTGGTGGACTCTGGTCCACTGGACTTCACCTGGATCTGGTGACTCTGGGCCCCACCGGACCTTCGTTGACCTGGTGACTCTCTTTCCAACATGGACCTCGCTGGATCTGGTGACTCTGGTCCTCAGTTTGGCCTCACTGGACCTGGTGTCTCTCGTCCTCACTTTGACCTAACTCAGAACTGCGAATCTTGCCCCCACCTAGGCCGCCACCGAGACCTGGTGATCTTGTCCCCAGCGTTGCCTCAATCGACCTGATGAATCTGGTCCTCACATGGGCCTCACATGGACCTGGGACCAGCTGGAAGAGTGGCTCTGGTTCCCACAAGGGTCTCACATGATACTGCTGACTGTGGTCTTATTCTTGTATGCCAACAGGACCTAGTGATTCTGTCCCCATCTGGGGCCTGCATTGCCCTAGTGATTCTAGTCCTCACACCGGCGTCTTTGGGACCTGGTACTCTACTCCACAACCTGGGCCTCATTTTGACAGTGACCTCTGGTCCCATTCTGGGCCTCAAAAAACTAGTTACTCGGTTCCCCTCTGGGCCTCACCCATACCTGGGACTCTGGTCAACCCTTGGGCTTCAATTGAGCCTGGTGAATCTGGTCCTTAGCTGGTCCGCACCTGGATCTGGTGACTTATCGCCAACTGGCCTCACCTGGACTTGGTGAATCCTGTTGCCACCTGCGCCTCACCTGAACTTGGGACTGTGGCCCACATGGACCTCACCTGGATTGGTGGCTCTGGTCCCATATGGGGCTCTCCGGAACCTGCGTTCCTGTGGTCTCCTTCGGGCCTCACTGGAAACACAATGACTCTGATCCATATTTGGGGCCTGGCTCCTGGGACTGTTGACTCTCGTACTTACCTGGGCCATGATGGACCTGGATACTCTCTTATATACCTGGGCACTCACCTGGACCTTGTGGACTGTGGTCCCACCTGGGCATCACGTGGACGAGGTGACTGGTTCCCACAGGGGCCTCACATGGACCTGGTGACTCAGGTCTCTTATGGCACCATGGAACCTGGTTTCTCTATTTCCAATCGGGGCTTCAACTGGACCTAGTGATTCTCGTCCACTCGGGCCTCACCGTGACGTGTTGACTCTGGTCACCACCTGGATACCACCAGAACCGGGTGACTCTGGTCACCCTCTGGGACTCATCCGCAGCTGTGGACACTGGTCCTCAACTGGGCCTCAACAGGACACTAGTGAATCTATTCCTTACTTGACCTGTCTGGACTTGTGAACTTTTTTCCACCTGGCATCCGTGGGACATGGTTACTCTGTCTCCACCTATGGACTCACATGGACATGTAACTTTGCTCCAACTTTGGCCTCTACTGGTCCTGATTGACACTGGTCCACCCACCTAGGCCTCAATCTGTACCTGGTGACGTGTCCCCACCTGGGTCTCACCTGGAAACTGGTGACTCTCGTTCCCACATGAACAAAAAATGGACCTGGTGACTGTGGTTTTCTTGTAGACTCACATTTAACTGGTGACTCTGGTCACACACTGGGTTCTCACCGGATCTGGTGACTCTGGCCTGTAGGTTGGCCTCACCTGGACTGGTGATTGGGGTTCCGGGCCTGGGCCTCATCCACCTGGTGACTCAGGTCCCCAAGTGGGCCTCTTGAGCTGGTGAATCTGGTCCTACATGGTCTCTCCCAGAGTCGGGGACTCTGGTCCATCTGGGCCGCACCTGGTTCCTGTTGAATCTGGTCCCCATCTGGGCCTCACCCAGTCCGGTGACTTTGTTCCCCACCTGGACCTGATTGCTGTGGACTCTTTCTGGGCCTCATCTGGATCTGGTGACTCTGATCCTATCTGCGCGACACCCATACCTGGTGACTCTGCTCCTCACCTGGGCATAATTGGTACCTGAAGACTCTGTTCCACACCTGAGCCTCACCTGGACATGATGACTCTGCCATCTCTAGGCCTCACCCTGGGACCTGGTGACTCTGGTCCCCATGTGGAGTCACGGACCAGGTGAATCTGCTACCCTCTAGGTTTCAACCAGATCTGGGGACTGTGGTCCTCAACTGGGCCTCACCTGGCACCTAGTGAATATGTCGATCTGTCTCATGTGGATTGGTGACTCTTCGTCCCTACCTGGCATCAATCGGGGACATGGTTCAGCATTGCAGGACTTGCGGTGGCCTCCACCTGGAACCTGGTAAATACTGGTACTACCTCGGGCCATTATCAGGACATGGTTCCACTGCATGGCTGCAGGTTGCCATCACATGGACTGGTAACTCTAGTCCAACGTGGGCATCTCGAGAAACGGTTTCCTCTGCATGGCCAGCAGGTTGTCCTAAATGGACCTGGTGAGTGGGGTTGTCACCTGGACCTCACCCATACTGGTGACACAGGTCCGCAGTGTGCCTCACTTGGATCTGGGAATCTGGTCCTTACATGGTCCTCACCTGGAACGGTAACTCTGGTCACTACCTGGGAATAAACCAGACCTGGTGAATCTGGTCCGCATCTAGTCTCACCCAGTCCTGGTGAATTTTTCCCCAACCTGGACCTGATTGCTGTGGACTCTTCTTGGCGTCAACTGGGAACCAGTGACTCGGATCCTAACTGGGCCTTCTTGAGATCTGGTGACTCTGGTCCTCACCTGTGGCCATTATGACCTGGATACTCTGTTCCACACCTGAGCTCACCTGGACATGATGACTCTGGAACCCCTCTGGGCCTCAGCCTGACATGGTGACTCTGGTCCCCATCTGGATTGTCACCTAGACCAGGTGAATCTGGTACCCTCTAGACCTAAACTAGACCTGGTTGACTCTGGTCCTCAACTGGGCCTCAACGGGACCTAGTGAATATGCTCCCCACTGCGCCTCATTGGACCTTGTGACTCTGGGTCTAATGGGCATCACCGGGACAAGGTTACTCTATACCCCAATGGGACTTACAGATATCCTGGTAACTACTTGTTCCTGACTTTGGCCTCTTCTGTACCAGGTGACTCGATCCACCTGGGCTTCACCTGTAACTGGGACTCTGATATGACATAGGCCCACCTGACGTGGTGACTGTGGATACCAGTGGGACCTCACCTGGGAAATCATGTCTCTGGTCCACCTGGGCCTCACCAGGACCTGGTGTCTCTGTTAACCACTGGGTAGCATCAGGATATGGTTACACTGTTCACTAACAGTAGACCCAACGGACATATTAACTCTGGTCTTCCCTGGGCCACACTGGACATGGTGACACTGGGTTTACACCTGGGACTCCAACTCTACATGGAGAGTCAGTTCACACCTGGTACTCACCTGTAGCTGGTGATTCTCGTTTTCCCAATGGACATCATGGGGACCTTTTGGATGTAGTGTTTTCTAGCTTCTCATGTACCTCGTGACTATGGTCCCCACCAGGACCTAACGGGACTGGTGAGTGTGGTTGCCACCTGCACCTCACCGGACCTGGTGTTTCTGTTCTGTACCCCGAGACTACCCTGGATCTGGTGACTGGGGTCCTACCTCGGCTTCACCTGGATTGGGGACTCTGGTCCCATCTGCACGCCAACCTGACCCAGTTGACCATGGTCCTCAACTGGGCAAAATGGGACCCGGTGACTTGTGTTCCACAACTGGACCTCACCTGGACCAGGGACTTGGTCCCCCTGGGTCTCACCGTGCCCTAGTGACTGTGAACCCCACTTTGGCCTGACTTGGACATGGTGACCCTGGTGCCTCCTGCGCCTGACCTCGAACTGTTGACTCTGGTTCTTTCAAGGGCTCGCTGGACCTGGTCATCCTGTCCCACCTGGGCCTCACTGGACGTGGTGGACCTGTCACACACCGGGGACTCACCTGAACCTGGTTACTGTGTCAACACATGGGCCTCAAGGTAGACCTGTTGACCATAGCCCAAGCCGGCCTCACAGGGCCGGTTGCCTCTGATACGTACCAGCGCTCACGTTACCTGGTAACTCTGGTCCTCACCTGGCCTAATCTGTACCTAGTGACTCTGTCCCCACTGGGCTTCACCTCGATCTGGTGACTCTGGTCCCCACCTGGACTTACACCTGGATCTGTTGACTCTGGTCCTCACTTGACCTCTCCTGGACCTGGTGACTTCTTTCCAAACATGGAATCACAGGATCTGGGACTCTGGTCCTCAGTTTGGCCTCACCTGGAACTGGTGTGTCCTCGTCCACACTTGACCTAACTGAGAATTGCTGAATCTTGCCCACCTAGGCCGCACCCAGGACTGGTGGACTCTTGTCCCCAGCTATGCTCATCGACCTTATGAATTCTGGTCCTCACGTGCGCCTTACATGGACCGGGGACTCAGCTGGATAGAGTGGCTCTGGTTCCCACAAGGGCTCACTGATACTGGTGACTGGGGTCTTTTTCTATGCCTCACCAGGACCTAGTGATTCTGTTCCCCATCTGGGCCTGCATGGCCCTAGTGTCTCTGTCCTCACCCAGGCATCATGGGACTGGATACTCTATTCCACAATGGGCCTCACTTTGACCAGGGACCTCGGTCCCCATTCTGGGCCTCAAACTAAACGGTTATCAGGTCCCCCTCGGGAATCACCCTTACATGTTGAATCTGGTCACCCCTTGGGCTTCACTTGGCCTGGTGAATCTGGTCCTTAGTTGGTCCTCATGGATCTGGTGAGTGGTAGCACCTGGGCCTCACCTGGACTTGGTGAATCCTGTTGCCACCTCCGCTCACGGACCTTGTGACTGTGGTCCCCACAATGGACCTCACCTGGATCTGGTGGCTTGGTTCCCATATGGGCTCTCCTGGACCTGGTTCCTATGGTCTCATCTGGCCTCACCAGGAACACAATGACTGATGCATATTTGGGCCTCTCCTGGACCGTTGACTCTGGTCTTAACCATGGGCATCATTGGGGAGACTCTCTTATATAACTGGGCCTCACCTGACCTGTTGGGAGTGTGGTCCACCGTGGTCTCACCTGGACGAGGTGACTGTTCCCCATGGGACTCACCTGGACTGGTGACTCAGCGTCCTATATGGATATTGAGACCTGGTTCTCAGTCCACATCGGTCCTCACCAGGACCTAGTTGATCTCGCCCCCTGGGCCTCACCCTGACGTGGTGACTTGGTCCCCATCTGGAGATCACCAGAACCGGGTGACTCTGCGAGTCCCCTCTGGAGGACTCACGCGGAGGCTGAAACCACCGGTCCTACCTGGGCCTAAACGGACCGGTTTTTTGAATCTACTCCTCACTTAGGCCTCGTCTGGACCTTGTGACTCTTTTCCACCTGCATTTCAATGGGACATGGTTACTCTCTTCCCCACCTGGGCCGCACCGGAATGATAACTTTTGATCCACACTTTGGCCCCCTCAACTGGTCCCGGATGACTCTGGCCCCCCACTAGGCCTCAATCTGGAGCCTCATATGGGCATCATGAGACCTGGTTTTTCAGTTCCACATCGGGGCCTCACATGGACCTAGTGATTCTCCTCCCCCTCTCGGCCTAACACTGACGTGCTGACTCTGGTCCCCACCTGGATATCACCAGAACCGGGTGACGCTGGTCCCCCTCTGGGACTCTCCCGGAGCTGGGGACACGGGTCCTCAACTGGGCCCTCAACAGGACCTGGTGAATCTGCTCCTCACTTAGGCCTCGTCTGGGACCTTGTGACTCTTTCCCACCTGGCATCAATGGGACATGGTTACTCTGTTCCGCACCTGGGCCTCATCTTGACATGATAATTTGCTGCACACTTTGGCCTCAACTGGTCCTGATGACTCTCGTCCCCCAACCTAGGCCTCATCTGGACTGGTGACTGTCGTCCCCAACTGGGTCTCAGCTGGACCTGGTGACTCCCGTTCCCACATGAACCACACCTGGACCTGGTGACTGTGGTGTTCTTGTAGACTCACATTTACCTTGTGACTCCCGTCCCCACTAGGGCCTCACCTGGATCTGGTGACACTGGCCTGCATGCTGGCCTCACCTGGACCTGGTAACTCTGGTCCCTACCTGGACATCATCGGGACACGGTTCCTCTGCATGGTCTGCAGGTTGGCCTCAGCCGGACCTGGTGAGTGGGGTTGCCACCCTGGGTCTCACCCATATCTGGTGACACAGGTCCCCACGTGGGCTTCACTTGGACCTGGTGAATCTGGTCCTTACCTGGTCCTCACCCGGACCTGGTAACCCTGGTCACCACCTGGGAATCACCTGGACCTGGTGAATATGGTCCCCATCTGGGCCTCACAGAGTCCTGTTGACTTTCTTCCCCACCTGGACCTGATTGCTGTGGACACCTTCTTGGCCTCAACTGGAACTGGTGACTCTGATCCTAACTGGGCCTCACCCAGATCTGGTGACTCTGGTCCTCACCTGTGGAACAATATGACCTGGATACTCTGTTCCACACCTGAGCCTCACCTGGACATGATGACTCTGGATCCCCTCTGGTAATCAGCCTGACATGGTGACTCTGGTCCCCATCTGGATGTCACCTAGATCAGCTGAATCTGGTACCCCTCTAGGCCTCAACTAGACCTGGTGACTCAGGTCCTCAACAGGGCCTCAACGGAACCTAGTGAATATGCTCCCCACCTGCGCCTCATGTGGACTTGGTGACGCTGGTTCTATCTGGGCATCATTGGGACATGGTTACTCTGTTCCCCACTGGGACTGACCTGATCCTGGTAACTCTGGTCCGGACTTTGGCCTCTTCTGTACCAAGTGACTCTGGCTCCACTGGGCCACACCTTTAACTGGTGACTCTGATCCTAAGCATGGCCTCACCTGACCTGGTGACTGTGGTTCCCATCGGGACCTCACCTGGACCTCTTGTCTCTGGTCCCACCTGAGCCTCACCAGGGCCTGGTGTCTCTGGTACCCACCTGGTAGAATCAGGACATGGTTACACTGTTCACTAACAGTGACCCAGCCGGACCTATTAACTCTGGTCTTCACCTGGGCCACACCTGGACATGGTGACACTGGTTCCCACCTGGGTCTCACCTGGACATGGTCACTCGGATCCCCACCTGTTCCTTACCTGTAACTGGTGATTCGTGTTCCCACATGGACATCATGTGGGCCTGGTGGCTGCATTGTTTCTAGCTTCTCATGTACCTCGTGACGCTGGTCCGCACCAGGGCCTCACCGGGACCTGGTCAGTGTGGTTGCCACCTGCATCTCACCTGCACCTGGTGATTCTGGTCTGCACCTGAGACTACCCTGGATCTAGTGACTGTGGTCCCCACCTGGGCTTCACCTGGATTTGGGGACTCCGGTCCCCATCTGGGCCTCACCTGGCCCTGTTGACCATGATCATCAACTGGGCAAAATCGGGACGCGGTGACTGTGTTCCACAACTGGAACTCACCTGGACCACGTGACTCTGGTTCCCCTCTCGGTCTCACCGTGCCCTAGTGACTGTGAAACCCACTTTGGCCTGACGTGGACCTGCTGACCCTGATTGGAAGCTGCGCGTGACCTCGAACTGTTGACTCTGCTTCTTTCAAGGGCCTCCCCTGTACCTGGTGATCCTGTTCTCCACCGGGCCTCACCTGGACGTGGTGACTCTTGTCACAACTGGGGACTAACCTGGACCTGCTTACTGTTTCCACACCTGGGCCTCAATAGACCTGTTGCCCATCGTCCCCAAGCCGGCCTCACATGGACCTGTTGCCTCTGATCCCCACCGGGGCCTCACATGTACCTGGTAACTCTGGTCCTCACCTGGGCCTCATCTGGACCTAGTGACTCTGGTCCCCACCTGGGCTTCACATGGATCTGGTGACTCTGGTCCCCACCTGGACTTCACCTGTATCTGGTGACTCTGGTACCCACCTGGACCTCTCCTGGACCTGGTGACTCTCTTTCCAACATGGAGCTCACCTGGATCTGGTGACTCTGGTCCTCAGTTTGGCCTCACCTGGACAGTTGTCTCTCGTCCCCACTTTCACCTAACTCAGAACTGCTGAATCTTGCCCCACCTAGGCCGCACCCAGTCCTGGTGACTCTTGTCCCCAGCTTTGCCTCAATTCGACCTGTTGAATCTGGTCCTCACGTGGGCCTCACATGGACCTGGTATTCAGCTTGATAGAGTGGCTCTGGTTCCCACAAGGGGCTCACCTGATACTGCTGACTGTGATCTTAGTCTATGCCACACCAGGACCTGGTGATTCTGTCCCCTTCTGGGCCTGCATGGCTCTAGTGACTCTAGTCTTCACCCAGGAATCATTGGGACCTGGATACCCTATTCCACACCTGGGCCTCACTTTGACTAGGAATCTCTGGTCCCATTCTGGGCCTCAAATTAACTGGTTACTCAGGTTCCCCCTCTGAGCCTCACCCTTACCTGGTGACTCTGGACACCCCTTGGGCTTCACTTGGGCCTGGTGAATCTGGTCCTTAGCTGTTCCGCACCAGGATGTGGTGACTGGTCGCCACCTGGGCCTCACCTGGACTTGGTGAATCCTGTTGACACCTGCGCCTCACCTGGACCTTGTGACTGTGGTCCCACCTGGACCTCACCTGGATCTGGTGGCTCTGGTTAACATATGGGGCACTCCTGGACCTGCTGCCTGTGGTCTCCATCTTTCCTCACCTGGAACACAATGACTCTGATCCATATTTGGGCCTCTCATGGACCTGTTGACTCTGGTCCTTACCTGGAAATCATTGGGAGCTGGATACTCTCTTATATACTTGGGCCTCACCTGGACCTGGTGACTGTGGTCCCACCTGGGCCTCACCTGGACGTGGTGACTTGTTCCCACAGGAACCTCACCTGGACCTGGTGACTCAGGTCATCATATGGGCATCATGGGACCTTGTTTCTCAGTTCCACATCGGGGACTCACCTGGACCTAGTGATTCTCGTCCCCCTCTGGGCCTCACCCTGACGTGGTGACTCTGGTCCCCACCTGGACGTCACCAGAACCGGGTGACTCTGGTCCCCCTCTGGGACTCACCCGGAGCTGGGGACACTGGTCCTCAACTGGGCCTCAACAGGACCTGGTGAATCTACTCCTCACTTAAGCCTCGTCTGGACCTTGTGACTCTTTTCCCACCTGGCATCAATGAGACATGGTTACTCTGTTCCCCACGTAGGTCTCAACTGGACATGATAGCTTTTCTCCACACTTTGGCCTCAACTGGTCCTGATGACCCTGGTCCCCCCACCTAGGCCTCAATCTGGACCTGGTGACTGTGGTCCCCAACTGGGTCTCACCTGGACCTGGGGACTCTCGTTCCCACATGAACCACACCTGGACCTGGTGACTGTTGTGTTACTGTAGACTCACATTTACCCATTGACCACGGTCCCCACTAGGGCCTCACCCGGATCTGGTGATTCTGGCCTGCAGGTTGGCCTCACCTGGACCTGGTGAGTGGGGTTGCCATTTGGGCCTCACCCATACCTGGTGACTCAGGTCCCCACGTGGGCCTCTTGGACCTGGTGAATCTGGTCTTTACCTGGTCCTCTCCCAGACCCGGGGACTCTGGTCACCACCTGGGCCTCACCTGGACCTGGTGAATCTGGTCCCCATCTGGGCCTCACCCAGGCATGGTGACTTTGTTCCCCACCTACATCTGATTACTGTCGACTCTTTCTTGGCCTCACCTGGAACTGGTGAATCTGATCCTATCTGCGCGTCTCCCAGACCTGGTGACTCTGGTCCTCACCTGGGCATTACTGGTACCTGGTGACTCTGTTCCACACCTTAGGCTCACCTGGACATGATGACTCTGGAACCTCTCTGGGCCTTACCCTGACATGGTGACTCTGGTCCCCATCTGGATGTCGCCTAGACCAGGTGAATCTGTTACCCCTCTAGGGCTCAAATAGACCTGGTGACACTGGTCCTCAACTGGGTGTCACCGAGACCTAGTGAATATGCTCCCCACCTGCGCCTCATCTGGACCTGGTGACGCTGGGTCTACCTGGGCATCATCGGGACATGGTTACTCTGTTCCCCACTGGGACTGACCTGATTCTGGTAACTCTGGTCCTGACTTTGGCCTCTTCTGTACCAGGTGACTCTGCTTCCACCTTGGCCTCACCTGTAACTGGTGACTCTGATCCAAAGCATGGTCTCTCCTGACCTGGTGACTGTGGTTTCCATCGGACCTCACCTGGACCTCATGTCTCTGGTCCCACCTGGGCCTCACCAGGACCTGGTGTCTCTGGTACCCACCTGGGTAGCATCAGGATATTGTTACACTGTTCACTAACAGTGACCCAGCCGGACCTATTAACTCTGGTCTTCACCTGGGCTACACCTGGACATGGTGACACTCGTTCCCACCTGGGTCTCACCTGGAAATGGTGAGTCAGATACCCACCTGTTCCTAACCCGTAACTGTTGATTCTCCTTCCCACATGGACATCATGTGGACCTGGTGGCTGCGGTGTTTCTAGTTTGTCATGTACCTTGTGACTCTGGTCCCCACCAGGACCTGACCGAGACCTGGTGAGTGTGGTTGCCACCTGCATCTCACCTGGACCTGGTGATTCTGGTCTGCACCTGAGACTACCCTAGATCTGGTGACTGTGGTCCCCACCTGGGCTTCACCTGGATTTGGGGACTCTGGTCCCTATCTGAGCCTCACCTGGCCCTGTTGACCATGGTCCTCAACTGGGCAAAATTGGGACGCGGTGACTGTGTTCCACAACTGGACCTCACCTGCACCACGTGACTCTGGTTCCCCTCTGGGTCTCACCGTGCCCTAGTGACTGTGAACCCCACTTTGGCCTGACTTGGACCTGCTGACCCTGGTTGACACCTGCGTCTGACCTCGAACTGTTGACTCCTGTTTATTCAAGAGCTTCCCCTGTACCTGGTGATCCTGGTCCCCCCTGGGACTCACCTGGACGTGCTGACACTTGTCACCACCGGGGACTCACCTGGACCTGGTTACTGTGTTCCACACCTGGGCCTCAAGTAGATCTGTTGACCATGGTACCGAAGCCGGCCTCATATGGACCTGTTGCCTCTGATTCCCACCGGGGCATCACGTGTACCTGGTAACACTGGTCCTCACTTGGGCCTCATCTGGACCTAGTGACTCTGGTCCCCACCTTGGCTTCACCTGGATCTGGTGACTCTGGTCCTCAACTGGTCCTCACCTGGACCTATTGAATATGCTCCATCTGGGCCTCATTTGAACCTGGTGACTCTCTTCCCTACCTGGGCATCATCGGGACATGTTTCCACTGCATGGCGTTTAGGTTGGCCGCACCTGGACCTGGTAACTGTGGTTCTACCTGGGCATCATCGGGACACTCTTTCTCTGCATTGCCTGCAGTGTGTCCTCACCTGGATCTGGTGAGTGGGGATGCCACTTGGGCCTCACCCATACCTGGTGACCCAGGTGCCCACGTGGGACTAACTTGGACCTGGTGAATCTGGTCCTTACCTGGTCCTCACCCATTCCTGGTGATTTTGTTCCCCACCTGGACCTGATTGCTGTGGACTCCTTCTTGGCCTCACCTGGAAGTGGTGACTCTGATCGTAGCTGGGCCTCACCCAGATATGGTGACTCTGGTCCTCACCTGTGGACGATTATGACCTGGATACTCTGTTCCACACCTGAGCCGCACCTGGACATGATGACTCTGGATCCACTCTGGGCATCACCATGACATGGTGACTCTGGTGCCCATCTGGATATCACCAGAACCGGGTGACTCTGGTCCCCCTCTGGGACTAACCTAGAGCTTGGGACACTGGTCCTCAACTGGATCTCAACAGTACCTGTTGAATCTACTCCCCACTTAGGTCTCGTCTGAACCTTGTGACTTTTTCCCACCTGGCATCAACGGGACATGGTTACTCTGTTCCCCACCTGGGCCTCACCTAGACATGATAACTTTGCTCCACACTTTGGCCTCAACTGGTCCTGATGAATCTGGTCCCCCCACCTAGGCCTCAATCTGGACCCGCTGACTGTGGTCCCTACCTGGGGTTCACCTGGACCTGGTGACTCTCGTTCCCACATGAACCACACCTGGACCTGGTCCCTGTGGTGTTCTTGTAGACTCACATTTACCTGGTGACTCCGGTCCCCACTAGGGCCTCACCTGGATCTGGTGACACTGGCCTGCATGTTGGCCTCACCTGGACCTGGTGAGTGGGGTTGCCACCGGGGCCTCACCCATACCTGGTGACTCAGGTCCTCACGTGGGCCTCACTTGGACCTGGTGAATCTGGTCATTACCTGGTCCTCTGCCAGACCCGGGGAGTCTGGTCACCACCTGGACCTCACCTGGACCTGGTGAATCTGGTCCCCATCTGGGCCTCAGCTAGTCATGGTGACTTTGTTCACCATCTGGACCTGATTGCTGTGGACACTTTCTTGGCCTCACCTGGAACTGGTGACTCTAATCTATCTGCGCATCACCCAGACCTGGTGACTCTGGTCCTCACCTGGGCATCATTGGTACCTGGTGACTCTGTTCCACAGCTGAGCCTCACCTGGACTTAAAGACTCTGGAACCTCTCTGGGCCTCACCCTGACCTGGTGACTCTCGTCCCCATCTGGATGTCACCTGGACCATGGGATTCTGGTACCCCTCCAGGCCTCAACCAGGTCTGGGGACTCTGGTCCTCAACTGGGCCTCACCTGGACCTAGTGAATATGCATAATCTGGGCCTCAGTTGGACTTGGTGACTCTCGTCCCTACCTTGGCATCATCGGGACATGCATCCACTGCATGGCCTGCAGGTTGGCCTCAGCTGGACCTTGTAACTCTGGTCCCTACCTGGGCATCACCGGGACACGGTTCCTCTGCATGGCCTCCAGGTTGGCCTCACCTTGCCTTAGTGAGTGGGGTTGCCACCTGGGGCTCACCCATACCTGGTGACACAGGTACCCACGTGGGCCTCACTTTGACCTGGTGAATCTGGTCCTTTCCTGGTCCTCACCCGGACCTGGTAACCCTGGTCACCACCTGGGAATCACCTGGACCTGGTGATTCTGGTCCCCACCTGGACCTCACCTGGATCTGGTGACTCTGGTACTCAGTTTGGCCTCACCTGGACCTGGTGTCTCTCGTCCCCACTTTGACCTATCTCAGAACTGCTGAATCTTGCCCCACCTAGGCCGCACCCAGACCTGGGGACTCTTGTCCCCAGCTATGCCTCAATTCGACCTGATGAATCTGGTCCTCACGTGGGCCTCACATGGACCTGGGACTCAGCTGGTTGAGTGGCTCTGGTTCCCACAAGGGGCTCACCTGATACTACTGACTGTGGTCTTATTCTATGCCTCACCAGGACCGAGTGATTCTGTTCCCCATCTGGGCCTGCATGGCCCTAGTGACTCTAGTCCTAACCCAGGAACCATTGGGACCTGGATACTCTATTCCACATCTGGGCCTCACTTTGAACAGGGACCTTTGGTCCCATTCTGGGCCGCAAACTAAACTGTTTACTCTGGTTCCCCCTCTGGGCCTCACCCTTACCTGGTGACTCTGGTCACCCCTTGGGCTTCACATGGGCCTGGTGAATCTGGTACTTAGCTGGTCCTCACCTGGATCTGGTGACAGGTCGCCACCTGGGCCTCACCTTGACTAGGTGAACCCTGGTGCCAACAGCGCCTCACCTGGACCTTGTAACTGTGGTCCCACGTGGACCTCACCTCGATCTGTTGTCTCTGGTTCCCATATGGGGCTCTCCTGGACCTGGTTCCTGTGGTCTCCATCTGGCCTCACCTGGAACACAATGACTCTGATCCATATTTTGGCCTCTCATGGACCTGTTTACTCTCGTCCTTACCTGGGCATCATTGGGACCTGGATACTCTCTATATACCTGGGCCTTACCTGGACCTGATGACTGTGGTCCCACCTGGGCCTCACCGGGATGAGGTCACTGGTTCCCACAGGGCCCTCACCGGAACCTGGTGACTCAGGTCCTCAAATGGGCATCATGGGACCTGGTTTCTCAGTTCCACATCGGGGCTTCACCTGGACCTAGTGATTCTCGTCCCCGTCTGGGCCTCACCGTGACTTGGTGACTCTGGTCCCCACCTGGATATCACCAGAACCGGGTGACTCTGGTCCCCCTCTGGGACTCACCCGGAGCTGGTTACACTGGTCCTCAACCTGGCCTCAAAAGGACCTGGTGAATCTACTCCTCACTTAGGCCTCATCTGGACCTTGTGACTCTTTTCCCACCTGGCATCAATGGGACATGGTTACTCTGTTCCCCACCTGGGCCTCACTTGGACATGATAAATTTGCTGCACACTTTGGCCTCAAATGGTCCTGATGACTCTGGTCCCCCCACGTAAGCCACAAACTGCACCTGGTGACTGTGGTCCCCACCTGGGTCTCACCTGGACCTGGTGACTCTCGTTCCCACATGAACCACACCTGGACCTGGTGACTGTGGTATTCTTGTAGACTCACATTGACCTGGTGACTCCGGTCCCCACTAGGGTCTCACCTGGATCTGGTGACTCTGGCCTGCAGGTTGGCGTCACCTGGACCTGGTAAGTGGGGTTGCCACCTGGGCCTAACCCATAACTGGTGACTAATTCCCCACGTGGGCCTCATGAACCTGGTGAATCTGGTCCTTACCTGGTCCTCTCCCAGACCCAGGGACTCTGCTCAACACCTGGGCCTCACCTGGACCTGGTGAATCTGGTCCCCATCTGGGCCTCACCCAGTCCTGGTGACTTTGTTCCCCACCTGGACCTGATTTCTGTGGACTCTTTCTTTGCCTCACCTGGAATTTGTGACTCTGATCCTATCTGCGCGTCACCCAGATCTGGTCACTCTGGTCCTCACCTGTGGACCATTATGACCTGGATAATCTGCTCCACACCTGAGACTCACCTGGACATGATGACTCTGGATCCCCTCTATGCCTCACCCTGACATGGTGACGCTGGTCCCCTTCTGGATATCACCTAGACCAGGTTAACCTGGTTCCCCTCTAGGCCTCAACTTGACCTGGTGACTCTGGTCCTCAAATGGGCCTCACCAGGACCTAGTGAACATGCTCCCCACCTGCGCCTCATCTGGACCTGGTGACTCTGGTTCTCCCTGGGCATCATCGGGACATGGTTACTCTATTCCCCACTGGGACTGACCTGATCCTGGTAACTCTGCTCCTGACTTTGGCCTCTTCTTTACCAGGTGACTCTGGCTCCACCTGGGCCTAACTTGTAACTGGTGACTCTGATCCTAAGCATGGCCTCACCTGACCTGGTGACTGTGGTTCCCATCGGGACGTCACATGGACCTCATGTCTCCGGTCCCACCTGAGCCTCACCAGGACCTGGTGTCTCTGGTACCCTCCTTGGTAGCATCAGGATATTGTTAAACTGTTCACTAACAATGAGGCAGCCGGACCTATTAACTCTGGTATTCACCTGGGCCACACTGGACATGGTGACACTGGTTCCCACCTGGGTCTCACCTGGACATGGTGAGTCGGATCCCCAATGGTCCTCCCCTGAAACTGGTGATTCTCGTTCCCACATGGACATCATGTGGGCCTGGTGGCTGCAGTGTTTCTAGCTCTCATGTACCTTGTGGCTCTGATCCACACCAGGGCCTCACCGGGACCTGGTGAGTGTGGTTGTCACCTGCACCTGACCTGGACGTGGTGATTCTGGTCTGTAACCGAGACTACCCTGGATCTGGTGACTGTGGTCCCCACCTGGGCTTCACCTGGATTTGGGGACTCCGGTCCCCATCTGGGCCTCACCTGGCTCAGTTGACCGTGGTCCTCAACTGGGCAAAATTGGGACCCGGTGACTGTGTTCCACAACTGGACCTCACCTGGACCAGGTGACTCTGGTCCCCCTCTGGGTCTCACAGTGCCCTAGTGCTGGGAACCCCACTTTGGCCTGACTTGGACCTGCTGACCCTGGTTGCCACCCGTGCCTGACCTCGAACTGTAGACTCTGGTTCCTTTAAGGGCCTCCCCTGTACCTGGTCATTTGGTCCCCACCTGGGCCTCACCTGGACGTGGTGACTCTTGTCACCACCGGGGACTCACCTGGACCTGGTTATTGTGTTCCACACCTGGACCTCAAATAGACCTGTTGACCATGGTCCCCAAACCGGCCTCACATGGACCTGTTGCCTCTGATCTCCACCGGGGCCTCACGTGTACCTGGTACTCTGGTCCTCACCTGGGCCTCATCTGGACCTAGTGACTCCTGATCCCCACCTGGGCTTCACCTGGATCTGGTGACTCTGGTCCCCACCTGGACTTCACCTGGATCTGGTGACTCTGGCCCCACCTGGACCTCTCGTTGACCTGGTGACTCTCTTTCCATTATGGACCTCGCCTGGATCTGGTGACTCTGGTCCTCAGTTTGGCCTCACCTGGACCTGGTGTCTCTCGTCCTCACTTTGACCTAACTCAGAACTGCTGAATCTTGCCCCACCTAGTCCGCACCCAGACCTGGTGACTCTTGTCCCCAGCGTTGCCTCAATTCGACCTGATGAATCTGGTCCTCACATGGGCCTCACATGGACCTGGGACTCAGCTGGATAGAATGGCTCTGGTTCCCACAAGGGTCTCACGTGATACTGCTGACTGTGGTCTTATTCTATGCCTCAACAGGACCTAGTGATTCTGTTCCCCATCTGGGCCTGCATGGCCCTAGTGACTCTAGTCCTCACCCAGGCGTCTTTGGGACCTGGATACTCTACTCCACACCTGGGCCTCATTTTGACCAGTGACCTCTGGTCCCATTCTGGGCCTCAAACTAAACTGGTTACTCTGGTTCCCCCTCTGGGCCTCACCCATACCTGGTGACTCTGGTCAACCCTTGGGCTTCACTTGGGCCTGGTGAATCTGGTCCTTAGCTGGTCCGCACCTGGATCTGGTGACTGATCGCCAACTGGGCCTCACCTGGACTTGGTGAATCCTGTTGCCACCTGCGCCTCCCATGGACCTTGTGACTGTGGTCCCACATGGACCTCACCTGGATCTGTTGGCTCTGGTTCCCATATGGGGCTCTCCTGGACCTGGTTCCTGTGGTCTCCTTCGGGCCTCACCTGGAACACAATGACTCTGATCCATATTTGGGCCTCTCCTGGACCTGTTGACTCTCGTCCTTACCTGGGCATCATTGGGACCTGGATACTCTCTTATATACCTGGGCCTCACCTGGACCTTGTGACTGTGGTCCCACCTGGGCCTCACGTGGACGAGGTGACTGGTTCCCACAGGGGCCTCACATGGACCTGGTGACTCAGGTCCTCTTATGGCACCATGGAACCTGGTTTCTCAATTCCACATCGGGGCTTCAACTGGACCTAGTGATTCTCGTCCCACTCTGGGCCTCACCGTGACGTGTTGACTCTGGTCACCACCTGGATACCACCAGAACCGGGTGACTCTGGTCCCCCTCTGGGACTCATCCGCAGCTGTGGACACTGGTCCTCAACTGGGCCTCAACAGGACCTAGTGAATCTACTCCTTACTTAGACCTTGTCTGGACCTTGTGACACTTTTTCCACCTGGCATCAGTGGGACATGGTTACTCTGTTCTCCACCTGGGCCTCACCTGGACATGAGAACTTTGCTCCACACTTTGGCCACTACTGGTCCTGATGACACTGGTCCACCCACCTAGGCCTCAATCTGTACCTGGTGACTGTGGTCCCCACCTGGGTCTCACCTGGACCTGGTGACTCTCGTTCCCACATGAACAAAAACTGGACCTGGTGACTGTGGTTTTCTTGTAGACTCACATTTACCTGGTGACTCTGGTCCACACTAGGTTCTCACCTGGATCTGGTGACTCTGGCCTGTAGGTTGGCCTCACCTGGACCTGGTGATTGGGGTGCCACCTGGGCCTCATCCATACCTGGTGACTCAGGTCCCCAAGTGGGCCTCTTGGAGCTGGTGAATCTGGTCCTTACCTGGTCCTCTCCCAGAGTCGGGGACTCTGGTCACCATCTGGGCCTCACCTGGTCCTGTTGAATCTGGTCCCCATCTGGGCCTCACCCAGTCCTGGTGACTTTGTTCCCCCCCTGGACCTTATTGCTGTGGACTCTTTCTGGGCCTCATCTGGATCTGGTGACTCTGATCCTATCTGCGCGACACCCATACCTGGTGACTCTGGTCCTCACCTGGGCATAATTGGTACCTGATGACTCTGTTCCACACCTGAGCCTCACCTGGACATGATGACTCTGCAACCTCTCTAGGCCTCACCCTGACCTGGTGACTCTGGTCCCCATGTGGATGTCACCTGGACCAGGTGAATCTGCTACCACTCTAAGTCTCAACCAGATCTGGTGACTCTGGTCCTCAACTGGGCCTCACCTGCACCTAGTGAATATGCTCGATCTGTCCTCATTTGGACCTGGTGACTCTGGTCCCTACCTGGGCATCATCGGGACATGGTTCCACTGCATGACTTGCAGGTTGGCCTCACCTGGACCTGGTAAATATTGTCCTACCTCGGCATCATCAGGACATGGTTCCACTGCATGGCCTGCAGGTTGCCATCACCTGGACCTGGTAACTCTAGTCCCTACGTGGGCATCATCGAGACACGGTTCCTCTGCATGGCCAGCAGGTTGTCCTCACATGGACCTGGTGAGTGGGGTTGTCACCTGGACCTCACCCATACCTGGTGACACAGGTCCGCACGTGTGCCTCACTTGGATCTGGTGAATCTGGTCCTTACATGGTCCTCACCTGGAACGGTAACTCTGGTCACTACCTGGGAATAACCATGA
This sequence comes from Canis lupus familiaris, assembly GCF_011100685.1. Taxonomy (NCBI): domain Eukaryota; kingdom Metazoa; phylum Chordata; class Mammalia; order Carnivora; family Canidae; genus Canis; species Canis lupus. The sequence continues at coordinate 224,970 of NW_023330295.1, forward strand.
CCTGGTGAATCTGGTCCGCATCTAGTCCTCACCCAGTCCTGGTGAATTTTTTCCCCACCTGGACCTGATTGCTGTGGACTCCTTCTTGGCGTCAACTGGAACCAGTGACTCTGATCCTAACTGGGCCTCTCTGAGATCTGGTGACTCTGGTCCTCACCTGTGGACCATTATGACCTGGATACTCTGTTCCACACCTGAGCCTCACCTGGACATGATGACTCTGGAACCCCTCTGGGCCTCAGCCTGACATGGTGACTCTGGTTCCCATCTGGATGTCACCTAGACCAGGTGAATCTGGTACCCCTCTAGACCTCAACTAGACCTGGTGACTCTGGTCCTCAACTGGGCCTCACCGGGACCTAGTGAATATGCTCCCCACCTGCGCCTCATCTGGACCTGGTGACTCTGGGTCTACCTGGGCATCACCGGGACATGGTTACTCTATACCCCAATGGGACTGACCTGATCCTGGTAACTCTGTTCCTGACTTTGGCCTCTTCTGTACCAGGTGACTCTGATCCACCTGGGCTTCACCTGTAACTAGTGACTCTGATCCTAATATGGCCTCACCTGACGTGGTGACTGTGGATCCCAGTGGGACCTCACCTGGAACTCATGTCTCTGGTCCCACCTGGGCCTCACCAGGACCTGGTGTCTCTGTTAACCACCTGGGTAGCATCAGGATATTGTTACACTGTTCACTAACAGTGACCCAACCGGACCTATTAACTCTGGTCTTCACCTGGGCCACACTGGACATGGTGACACTGGTTCCCACCTGGGACTCACCTCTACATGGAGAGTCAGTTCACCACCTGGTACTCACCTGTAACTGGTGATTCTCGTTCCCACATGGACATCATGGGGACCTTTTGGCTGTAGTGTTTCTAGCTTCTCATGTACCTCGTGACTCTGGTCCCCACCAGGACCTAACCGGGACCTGGTGAGTGTGGTTGCCACCTGCACCTCACCTGGACCTGGTGATTCTGGTCTGCACCCGAGACTACCCTGGATCTGGTGACTGTGGTCCCCACCTGGGCTTCACCTGGATTTGGGGACTCTGGTCCCCATCTGGGCCTAACCTGACCCAGTTGACCATGGTCCTCAACTGGGCAAAATTGGGACCCGGTGACTGTGTTCCACAACTGGACCTCACCTGGACCAGGTGACTCTGGTCCCCCTCTGGGTCTCACCGTGCCCTAGTGACTGTGAACCCAACTTTGGCCTGACTTGGACCTGCTGAACCTGGTTGCCTCCTGCGCCTGACCTCGAACTGTTGACTCTGGTTCTTTCAAGGGCCTCCCCTGTACCTGGTCATCCTGGTCCCCACCTGGGCCTCACCTGGACGTGGTGACTCTTGTCACCACCGGGGACTCACCTGAACCTGGTTACTGTGTCCCACACATGGGCCTCAAGTAGACCTGTTGACCATGGTCGCCAAGCCGGCCTCACATGGACCTGTTGCCTCTGATACCTACCAGCGCCTCACGTGTACCTGGTAACTCTGGTCCTCACCTGGGCCTCATCTGGACCTAGTGACTCTGGTCCCCACCTGGGCTTCACCTCGATCTGGTGACTCTGGTCCACACCTGGACTTCACCTGGATCTGTTGACTCTGGTCCTCACCTGGACCTCTCCTGGACCTGGTGACTCTCTTTCCAACATGGACCTCACATGGATCTGGTGACTCTGGTCCTCAGTTTGGCCTCACCTGGAACTGGTGTCTCTCGTCCACACTTTGACCTAACTGAGAATTGCTGAATCTTGCCCCACCTAGGCCGCACTCAGACATGGTGACTCTTGTCCCCAGCTATGCCTCATCGACCTTATGAATCTTGTCCTCACGTGGGCCTTACATGGACCTGGGACTCAGCTGGATAGAGTGGCTCTGGTTCCCACAAAGGGCTCACCTGATACTGGTGACTGGGGTCTTTTTCTATGCCTCACCAGGACCTAGTGATTCTGTTCCCCATCTGGGCCTGCATGGCCCTAGTGTCTCTGTCCTCACCCAGGCATCATTGGGACCTGGATACTCTATTCCACACCTGGGCCTCACTTTGACCAGGGACCTCTGGTCCCATTCTGGGCCTCAAACTAAACTGGTTACTCAGGTTCCCCCTCTGGGACTCACCCTTACATGTAAAATCTGGTCACCCCTTGGGCTTCACTTGGGCCTGGTGAATCTGGTCCTTAGTTGGTCCTCACCTGGATCTGGTGAGTGGTCGACACCTGGGCCTCACCTGGACTTGGTGAATCCTGTTGCCACCTTCCCCTCACTAGACCTTGTGACTGTGGTCCCACCTGGACCTCACCTGGATCTGGTGGCTCTGGTTCCCATATGGGGCTCTCCTGGACCTGGTTCCTCTGGTCTCCATCTGGCCTCACCAGGAACACAATGACTCTGATGCATATTTGGGCCTCTTCTGGACCTGTTGACTCTGGTCCTAACCTGGGCATCATTGGGACCTGGATACTCTCTTATATAACTTGGCCTCACCTGGACCTGGTGAGTGTGGTCCCACCTGGGTCTCACCTGGACGAGGTGACTGGTTCCCACAGGGACCTCACCTGGACCTGGTGACTCAGGTCCTCATATGGGCATATTGAGACCTGGTTTCTCAGTTCCACATCGGGTCCTCACCTGGACCTAGTGACTCTCGCCCCCTCTGGGCCTCACCCTGACGTGGTGACTCTGGTCCCCATCTGGATATCACCAGAACCGGTGACTCTGGTCCCCCTCTGGGACTCACGTGGAGCTGGGAACACCGGTCCTCAACTGGGCCTCAACAGGACCTGGTGAATCTACTCCTCACTTAGGCCTCGTCTGGACCTTGTGACTCTTTTCCCACCTGGCATCAATGGGACATGGTTACTCTGTTCCCCACCTGGGCCTCACCTGGACATGATAACTTTGCTCCACACTTTGGCCTCAACTGGTCCTGATGACTCTGGTCCCCCCACCTAGGCCTCAATCTGGACCTGGTGACTGTGGTCCCCACCTGGGTCTCACCTGGACCTGGTGACTCTCTTTCCCACATGAACCACACCTGGACCTGGTACTGTGGTGTTTTTGTAGACCTCACATTTACCTGGTGACGCCGGTCCCCACTAGGGACTCACCTGTGTCTGGTGACTCTGGCCTCCATGATGGCCTCACCTGGACCTGGTGAGTGGGTTTGCCACCAGGACCTCAACCATACCTGGTGACTCTATCGCCACGTGGGCCTCTTAGATCTGGTGAATCTGGTCCTTACCTGGTCCTCTCCCACACCCGGGGACTCTGGTCACCACCTGGACCTAAGCTGGACCTGGTGAATCTGGTCCCCATCTGGGCCTCACCCAGTCCTGGTGGCTTTGTTCCCCACCGGGACCTGATTGCTGTGGACTCTTTCTTGGCCACACCTGGAACTGGTGACTCTGATCCTATCTGCTCGTCACCCAGTCCTTGTGACTCTGGTCCTCACCTGGGCATCATTGGTACATGGTGACTCTGTTCTACACCTGAGCCTCACCTGGACATGATGACTCTGGAACCTCTCTGGGCCTCACCCTGACCTGGTGACTCTGGTCCCCATCTGGATGTCACCTGGACCAGGGGATTCTGGTACCCGTCTAGGCCTCAACCAGATATGGTGACTCTGGTCCTCAACTGGGCCTCACCTGGACCTAGTGAATATGATCCATCTTGGCCTCATTTGGACCTGGTGACTCTGGTCCCTACCTGGGCATCATAGGGATATGGTTTCACTGCATGGCCTGCAGGTTGGCCTCACCTGGACCTTGTAACTCTGGTCCCTACCTGTGCATCATCGGGACATGGTTCCACACATGGCCTGCAGGTTGGCATCACCTGGACCTGGTAACTCTAGTCCCTACTGGGTTCATCGGGACATGGTTCCTCTGCATGGCCTGCAGGTTGGCATCTCCTGGACCTGGGGAGTGGGGTTGTCACTTGTGCCTCACCCTTGCCTGGTGACACAGGTCCCCACGTGGCCCTCACTTGGACCGGGTGAATCTGGTAATTACCTTGTTCTCACCCGGAACTCGTAACTCTGGTCACCAATTGGGAATCACCTGGGCCTGGTGTTTCTCGTCCCCATCTGGGCGTCATCCAGTCCTGGTCACATTGTTCCCCCCCTGGACCTGATTGCTGTGGACTCTTTCTTGGCCTCACCTGGAACTGGTGACTCTGATCCTATCTGAGCGTCACCCAGACCTGGTGACACTGATCTTCGCCTGGACATGATTGGTACCTGGTGACTCTGTTCCACACCTGAGCGTCACCTGGACATGATGACTCTGGAAACTCTCTGGGCCTCACCCTAACCTGGTGACTCTGGTCTCCATCTGGATGCCACTTGGACCAGGTGATTCTGGTACCCCTCTAGTCCTCAACGAGATCTGGTGCCTCTGGTCCTCAACTGGGCCTCACCTGGACCTAGTGAATATGCTCCATCTGGGCCTCACCTTCACCTGGTAAGTCTGGTCCCTACCTGGGCATCATCGGGACATGGTTCCACTGCATGGCCTGCAGGTTGGCCTCACCTGGACCTGGTGAGTGGGGTTGCCACCTGTGCCTCACCCATACCTGGTGACACAGGTCCCCACGTGTGCCTCACTTGGACCTGGTGAATATGGTCCTTACTTGGTCCTCACCCCGAACTGGTAACTCTGGTCATCATCTGGGAATCTCCTCGACCTTTTGAATCTGGTCCCCATCTGGGCCTCACCCAGTCCTGGTGACTTTGTTCCCCACCTGGACCTGATTGCTGTGAACTCCTTATTGGCCTCACCTGGAATTGGTGCCTCTGATCCTAACTGGCCTCACCCAGATCTGGTGACTCTGGTCCTCACCTGTGGACCATTATGACCTGGATACTCTGTTCCACACCTGAGCCTCACCTGGTCATGATGACTCTGGATCCCCTCTGGGTCTCAGCCTGACATGGTGACTCTGGTCCCCATCTGGATATCACCAAGACCAGGTGAATATGGTACCCCTCTATGCCTCAACTAGACCTAATGACTCTGGTCCTCAACTTGGCCTCAACGGGACCTAGTGAACATGCTCCCCAACTGCGCCTCATCTGGACCTGGTGACTCTGGTTCTACCTGGGCATCATTGGGACATGGTTACTTTATTCCCCACTGGGACTTACCTGATCCTGGTAACTCTAGTCCTGACTTTGACCTCTTCTGTACCAGGTGAATCTGGCTCAACCAGGGCCTCACCTGTAACTGGTGACTCTGACTTAAGCATGGCCTCACCTGACCTGGTGACTGTGGTTCCCATCGGGACCTCAACTGAACCTCATGTCTCTTGTCCCACCTGGACTTCACCAGGCCCTGGTGTCTCTGGTCCCCACCTGGGTAGCATCAGGATATGGTTACACTGTTCACTAACAGTGACCCAGCCGGACCTATTAACTGTAGTCTTCACCTGGGGAACACCTGAACATGGTGACATTGGTTCCCACCTGGGTCTCACCTGGACATGGTGAGTCTGATCCCCACCTGGGCCTCAATGTAACTGGTGATTCTCGTTCCCACATGGACATCATGTGGACCTGGTGGCTGCAGTGTTTCTAGCTTCTCATGCACCTCGTGGCTCTGGTACCCACCAGGGCCTCACCGGGACCTGTTGAGTGTGGTTGCCACCTGCACCTCACCTTGACTTTGCTGATTCTTGTCTGCCCCTGAGACTACCCTGGATCTGGTGCCTGTGGTCCCCACCTGGGCTTCACCTGGATTTGGGGACTCCGGTCCCCATCTGGGCCTCACCTGGTCCTGATGACCATGGTCCTCAACTGGGCACAATTGGGACCCGGTGACTGTGTTCCACAACTGGACCTCACCTGGACGATGTGACTCTGGTCCCCCTCTGGGTCTCACCGTGCCCTAGTGACTGTGAATCCAACTTTGGCCTGACTTGGACCTGCTGACGCAAGTTGCCACCTGTGCTTGACCTCGAACTGTTGACTCTGGTTCGTTCAAGGGCTTACCCTGTACATGGTGATCCTGGTCCCCACCTGGGACTCACCTGGACGTGGTGACTTTTGTCACCCCGGGGACTCACCTGGACCTGCTTACCTTGTTCCACATCTGGGCCTCAAGTCGACTTGTTGACCATGGTCCCCAAGCCGGCCTCACATGGACCTGTTGCCTCTGATCCCCACCGGGGCCTCAAGTGTACCGGGTATCTCTGGTCCTAACCAGGGCCTCATCTGGACCTAGTGACTCTGGTCCCCACCTGAGCTTCACCTGGATCTGGTGACTCTGGTCCCCACCTGGACATCTCCTGGACCTGGTGACTCTCTTTCCAACATGGACCTCACATGGATCTGTTGCCTCTGGTCCTCAGTTTCGCCTCTCCTGGACCTGGTGTCTCTCATCCCCACTTTCACCTAACTCAGAACTGCTGAATCATGCCCCACCTAGGCCGCACCCAGACCTGGTGACTCTTGTCCCCAGCCATGCCTCAATTCGACCTGATGAATCTTGTCCTCACGTGGGCCTCACATGGACCTGGGACTCAGCTGGATTGAGTGGCTCTGGTTCCCACAAGGGGCTCACCTGATTCTGGTGACTCTGGTCTTATTCTATGCCTCACCAGGACCTAGTGATTCTGTTCCCCATCTGCGCCTGCATGACCCTAGTGACTCTGGTCCTCACCCAGGCATCATTGGGATCTGGATAATCTATTCCACACCAGGGCGTCACTCTGACCAGGGACCTCTGGTCCCATTCTGGGCCTCAAACTAAACTGGGTATCTGGTTATCCCTCTGGGCCTCACCCTTACCTGGTGACTCTGGTCACCCCTTGGGCTTCACTTGGGCCTGGTGAATCTAGTCCTTAGCTGGTCCACACCTGGATCTGGTGACAGGTCGCCACCTGGGCCTTACCTGGACTTGGTGAATCCTGTTGCCACCTGCGCCTCACCTGGACCTTCTGACTGTGGTCCCACCTGGACCTCACCTGGCTCTGGTGGCTCTGGTTCCCATATGGCCCTCTCCTGGTCCTGGTTCCTGTGGTCTCCTTCTGGCCTCACCTACAACACAATGACTCTGATCCATATTTGGGCCTCTCCTGGACCTGTTGACTCTGGTCCTTACCTGGGCATCATTGGGACATTGATACTCTCTTATATACCTGGGCCTCACCTGGACCTGGTGACTGTGATCCCACCTGTGCCTCACCTGGACGAGGTGACGGGTTCCCACAGGGACCTCAGCTGGACCTGGTGACTCAGGTCCTCATATGGGCATCATGGGACCTGGTTTCTCAGGTCCACATTGGGGCCTCACCTGGACCTAGTGATTCTCTTACCACTCTGGGCCTCACCCTGAAGTGGTGACTCTGGTCCCCATCTGGATGTCTCCTGTACCAGGTGATTCTGGTACCCCTGTAGGCCTCAACCAGATCTGGTGACACTGGTCCTCAACTGGGCCTCACGTGGACCTAGTGAATATGCTCCATCTGGGCCTCATTTGACCTGGTACTCTTGTCCCTTCCTGGGCATCATCGGGACATGGCTCCACTGCATGACGTGCAGGTTGGCCTCACCTGGACCTGGTAACTCTGATCCCTAACTGGGCATCATCGGGACATGGTTCCACTGCATGGCCTGCAGGTTGGCCTCACCTGGACCTGGTAACTCTAGTCCCTACCTGGGCATCATCGGGACATATTTCCTCTGCATGGCCTGCAGGTTGCCCTCACCTGGACCTGGTGAGTGGGGTTGACACCTGGGCCTCACCCATGCCTGGTGACACAGGTCCCCACGTGGGTCTTACTTGGACCTTGTGAATCTGGTCCTTACCTGGACCTCACCCGTAACTGGTAACTCTGGTCACCACCTGGGAATCACCTGGGCCTGGTGAATCTGGTCCCCATCTGGGCCTCACCCAGTCCTGGTCACTTTGTTCCCCACCTGGGCCTGATTGCTGTGGACTCCTTCTTGGCCTCACCTTGAACTGGTGACTCTGATCCTAACTGGGTCTCACCCAGATCTGGTGACTCTGGTCCTCACCTGTGGACCATTAAGACCTTGATACTTTGTTACACACCTGAGCCTCACCTGGACATGATGACTCTGGATCCCCTCTGGGCCTCAGCCTGACATGGTGACTCTGGTCCCCATCTGGATGTCACCTAGACCAGGTGAATCTGGTACCCCTCTAGGCCTCAACTTGACCTGGTGACTCTGGTCCTCAACTGGGCCTCACCGGGACCTAGTGAACATGCTCCCCACCTGCGCCTCATCTGGACCTGGTGACTCTGGTTCTACGTGGGCATCATCGGGACATGGTTACTCTATTCCTCTCTGGGACTGACCTTATCCTGGTAACTCTGGTCCTGACTTTGGCCTCTTCTCTACCAGGTGACTCTGGCTCCACCTGGGTCTCACCTGTAACTGGTGACTCTGATCCAAATCATGGCCTCACCAGACCTGGTGACTGTGGTTCCCATCGGGACCTCACCTGGCCCTCATGTCTCTGGTCTCACCTGGGCCTCACCAGGACTTGGTGTTTCTCGTACCCACCTGGGTAGCATCAGGATATGGTTACACTGTTCACTAACAGTGACCCAGCCGGACCTATTATCTCTGGTCTTCACCTCGCCACACATGGACATGGTGACACTGGTTACCACCTGGATCTCACCTGGACATGGTGAGTCTGATCACCACCTGGGCCTCAATGTAACTGGTGATTCTCGTTCCCACGTGGACATCATGTGGACCTGCTGGCTGCACTGTTTCTAGCTTCTCATGCACCTCGTGGCTCTGGTCCCCACCAGGGCCTCACCGGGAACTGTTGAGTGTGGTTGCCACCTGCACCTCACCTGGACTTTGCTGATTTTTGTCTGCCCCTGAGACTACCCTGGATCTGGTGACTGTGGTCCCCACCTGGGCTTCACCTGTATTTGGGGACTCGGGTCCCCATCTGGGCCTCACCTGGCCCTGATGACCATGGTCCTCAACTTGGCACAATTGGGACCCGGTGACTGTGTTCCACAACTGGAACTCACCTGGACCATGTGACTCTAGTCCCCCTCTGGGTCTCACCGTGCCCTAGTGACTGTGAATCCAACTTTGGCCTGACTTGGACCTGCTGACGCGGGTTGCCACCTGCGCCTGACCTCGAACTGTTGACTCTGGTTCTTTCAAGGGCCTCCCCCGTACCTGGTGATGCTGGTCCCCACCTGAGCCTCGCCTGGACGTGGTGACTCTTGTCAACACCGGGGACTCACCTGGACCTGCTTACTGTGTTCCACACCTGGGCGTCAATTAGATGTGTTGACCATGGTCCCCAAGGCGGCCCCACATGTACCTGTTGCCTCTGATCCCCACCGGGGCCTCACGTGTACCTGGTAACTCTGGTCCTCACCTGGGCCTCATCTGGACCTAGTGACTCTGGTCCCCACCTGGGCTTCACCTGGATCTGGTGACTCTGGTCCACACCTGGACCTCACCTGGATCTGGTGACACTGGTCCTCAGTTTGCCCTCACCCAGACCTGGTGACACTTGTCCCCAGCTATGCTCAATTCGACCTGATGAATCTGGTCCTCACGTGGGCCTCACATGGATCTGGGACTCAGTTGGTTAGAGTGGCTCTTGTTCCCACAAGGATCTCACCTGATACTAGTGACTTTGGTCTTATTGTATGCCTCACCAGGACCTAGTGATTCTGTTCCCCATCTGGGCCTGCATGGGCCTAGTGACTCTGGTCCTGACCCAGGCATCATTGGGACCTGGATACTCTCTTATATGCCTGGGCCTCACCTGGATCTGGTGACTCTGGCCTGCAGATTGGCCTCACCTGGACTTTGTTAGTGGGATGCCACGTGGGCCTTACCCATACCTGGTGACTCAGGTCCCCACGTGGGCCTCTTGGACCTGGTGAATCTGGTCCTTACCTGGTCTTCTCCCCGACCCGGGGAATCTGGTCACAACCTGGGCCTCACCTGGACCTGGTGAATCTGGCCCGCATCTGGAACTAACCCAGTCCTGGTGACTATGTTCCTCACCTGGACCTGATTGCTCTGGACTCTTTCTTGGCCTAACCTGGAACTGGTGACTCTGATCCTATCTGTGGGTCACCCAGACCTGTTGACTCTGGTCCTCACCTGGGCATCATTGGTACCTGGTTACTCTGTTCCACACCTGAGCCTCACCTGGACATGATGTCTCTGGGACCTCTCTGGGTCTCACGCTGACCTGGTGATCTGATCCCCATCTGGATGTCACCTGGACCAGGTGATTCTGGTACCCCTCTAAGCCTCAACCAGTTCTGGTGACTCTTGTCCTCAACTGGGCCTCACCTGGACCTAGTGAATATGCTCCATCTGGGCCTCATTTGGACCTGGTGACTCTGGTCACTCACTGGGCATCATCGGGAAATTGTTCCACTGCATGGCCTGCTGGTTGGCCTCACCTGGACCTGGTAACTCTGGTCCCTACCTGGGCATCATCGGGACATGGTTCCTCTGCATGGCCTGCAGGTTGGCCTCAACTTGACCTGGTGAGTGGGGTTCCCACGTGGGTCTTACCCATGCCTGGTGACACAGGTCCCCACGTGGGCCTCACTTGGATCTGGTGAATGTGGTCCTTACCTAGTCCTCACCCGAAACTGGTAAATCTGGTCACCACCTGGGCATCACCTAGTCCTGGTGACTTTGTTCCCCACCTGGACCTGATTGCTGTGGACACCTTCTTGGCCTCACCTGGAAGTGGTAATTCTGATCCTAACTGGGCCTCTCCCAGATCTGGTGACTCTGGTCCTCACCTGTGGACCATTATGACCTGGATACTCTGTTCCACACCTGAGCCTCACCTGGACATGATGACTCTGGATCCCCTCTGGGCCTCACCCTGACATGGTGACTCTGTTCCCCATCTGGATGTCACCTAACCAGGTGAATCTGGTACCCCTCTAGGCCTCAACCAAACCTGGTGACTCTAGTCCTCAACTGGGTCTGCCCGGGACCTAGTGAATATGCTCCCCAACTGCGCCTCATCTGGACATGATGACTCTGGTTCTACGTGGGCATCATCGGGACATGGTTACTCTATTCCCCACTGGGAGTGACCTGATCCTTGTAACACTGGTCTGACTTTGGCATTTTCTGTACCAGGTGACTCTGGCTCCACCTGGGCCTCACCTGTAACTGGTGACTCTTATCCTAAGCATGGCCTCACCTGACTTGGTGACTCTGGTCCCCATTAGGATGTAACCTGGACCAGGTGATTCTGGTACCCCTCTAGGCCTCAACCAGTTCTGGTGACTCTGGTCCTCAATTGGCTTCACCTGGACCTAGTGAATATGCTCCATCTGGGCCTCATTTGGACCTGGTGACTGTCGTCCCTGCCTGGGCATCATCGGGACATGGTTCCGCACATGGCCTACAGGTTGGCCTCACCTGGACCTGGTGAGTGGCATTGCCACCTGTGGCTAACCCATACCTGGTGACTCAGGTCCCCATGTGGGCCTCTTGGACCTGGTGAATCTGGTCCTTACCTCTTCTTCTCCCAACCTGGGTACTCTGGTCATCACCTGGGCCTCACTTGGACAAGGTGAACTGGTCCCCATCTGGGCCTCACCCAGTCCTGGTTACTTTGTTCCCCACCTGGAACTGATTGCTGTGGACTCTTTCTTTGCCTCACCTGGAACTGGTGACTCTGATCCTATCTGCGCGTCACCCAGATCTGGTGACTCTGGTCCTCATCTGGGCATCATTGGTACCTGGTGACTCAGTTCCACACCTGAACCTCACCTGGACATGATGACTCTGGAACCTCTCTGGGCCTCACCCTGTCCTGGTGACTCTGGTCCCCATCTGGATGTCACTTTGACCAGGTGATTCTGGTACCCCTCTGAGCCTCAACCAGATCTGGTGACTCTGGTCCTCTACTGGGCCTCACCTGGACCTAGTGAATATGCTCAATCTGGGCCTCATTTGGACCTGGTGACTCTGGTCCCTACCTGGGCATCATCGGGACATGGTTCCACTGCATGGCCTGCAGGTTGGCATCACCTGGACCTGGTAACTCTGGTTCCTACATGTACATCATCGGGACACGGTTCCTCTGCATGGCGCGAAGGATGGCCTCTCCTGGACCTGGTGAGTTTGGTTGCAACCTGTGCCTCACCCGTACCTGGGGACACAGGTCCCTGCTTGGGCCTCTTGGACCTGGTGAATCTGGTCCTTAACTGGTCGTCTCCCAGCCCCGGGTTCTCTGGTCACCACCTGGGCCTCACCTGGACCTGGTGAATCTGGTCACCATCTGGGCCTCACCCAGTCCTGGTGACTTTGTTCCCCACCTGAATCTGATTGCTGTGGACTCTTTCTTGGCCTCACCGGGAACTGGTGACTCTGATCCTATCTGCGCATTACCCAGACCTGGTGACTCTGCTCCTCACCTGGGCATCTTTGGTACCTGGTGACTCTGTTCCACACCTGAGCCTCACCTGGACATGATGACTCTGGAACCTCTCTGGGCCTCATCCTGACCTGGTGACTCTGGTCCCCATCTGGATGTCACCTGGACCAGGTGATTCTGGTACACCTGTAGGCCTCAACCAGGTCCTGTGACCCTGGTCCTCCATTGGACCTCACCTGGACCTAGTGAATATGCTCCATCTGGATCTCATTGGACCTGATGATTCTGATCTCTACCTGGGCATCATCGGGACATGGTACCACTGCATGGACTTCAGGTTGGCCTCACCTGGACCTGTTAACTCTGGTCCCTACCTGGGCATCATCGGGACATGGTTCCGCTGCATGGCCTGCAGGTTGGCCTCACCTGGACCTGGTAACTCTAGATCCCTACCTGGGCATCATCGGGACATATTTCCTCTGCATGGCCTGCAGGTTGGCCTCACCTGGACCTGGTGAGTGGGTTTGCCACCTGGGCCTCACTCATACCTGGTGACAAAGGCCCCACGTGGGCCTCACTTGGACCTGGTGAATCTGGTCCTTACCTGGTGGTCACCCGGAACTGGTAACTCTGGTCACCACATGGGAATCACCTGGGCCTGGTCAATCTGGTCCCCATCTGGGCCTCACCCAGTCCTGTTGACTTTCTTCCCCACCTGGACCTGATTGCTGTGGACTCTTTCTTGGCTAACCTGGAACTGCTGACTCTGATGCTAACTGGGCCTCACCCAGATCTGGTGACTCTGGTCCTCACCTGTGGACCATTATGACCTGGATACTCTGTTCCACACCTGAGCCTCACCTGGATATGTTGACTCTGGATCCCCTCTGGGCCTCAGCCTGACATGGGGACTCCGGACCCCATCTGGATGTCACCAGACCAGGTAAATATGGTACCCCTCTAGGTCTCACCTAGACCTGGTGACTCTGGTCCTCAACTGGGCCTCAACGGGACCTAGTGAACATGCTCCCCACCTGCGCCACATCTGTGCCTGGTGACTCTGGATCTACCTTGGCATCATCGGGACATGGTTACTCTATTCCCACTTGGAGTGACCTGATCCTGGTAACTCTGGTCCTGACTTTGGCCTCTTCTGTTCCAGGCGACTCTGGCTCCACATGGGCCTCACCTGTACCTGGTGATTGTCGTTCCCACATGGACATTATGTGGCCCTGGAGGCTGCAGTGTTTCTAGCTTCTCATGTACCTCGTGACTCTGGTCCCCACCACGGCCTCACCGGGACCTGGTGAGTGCGGTTGCCACCTGCACCTCACCTGGACCTGGTGATTCTGGCCTGCACCTGAGACTACCCTGGATCTGGTGACTGTGGTCTCCACCTGGGCTTCACCTGGATTTGGGGACTCCGGTCCCCATCTGGGCGTCACCTGGCCCTGTTGACCATGGTACTCAACTGGGCAAAATTGGGACCTGGTGACTGTGTTCCACACCTGGACCTCACCTGGACCAGGCGACTCTGGTCTCCCTCTGGGTCTCACCGTGCCCTAGTGACTGTGAACCCCACTTTGGACGGACTTGGACATGCTGACCCTGGTTCCCACCTGCGCCTGAACTCGAACTGTTGACTCTGGTTCTTTCAAGGGCCTCCCCTGTACCTGGTGATCCTACTCCCACCTGCGACTCACCTGGACGTGGTGACCCTTGTAACCACGGGGGACTCACCTGGACCTGCTTACTGTGTTCCACACCTGGGTCTCAAGTGGACCTGTTGACCATGGTCCCCAAGCCGGCCTCACATGGACCTGTTGCCTCTGATCCCCACCGGATCCTCACGTGTACCTGGTAACTCTGGTCCTCACCTGGGCCTCATCTGCACCTAGTGACTCTGGTCCCCACCTGGGCTTCAACTCGATCTGGTGACTCTGGTCCCCACCTGGAGTTCACCTGGATCTAGTGACTCTGGTTCCCACCTGGACCTCTCCTGGACCTGGTGACTCTCTTTCCAACATGGACCTCACCTGGATCTGGTGACTCTTGTACTCAGTTTGGCCTCACCTGGACCTGGTGTCTCTCGTCCCCACTTTGACCTAACTCAGAACTGCTGAATCTTTCCCCACCTAGGCCGCACACAGACCTGGTGACTCTTGTCCCCAGCTATGCCTCAATTCGACCTGGTGAATCTGGTCCTCACGTGGGCTTCACATGGACCTGGGACTCAGCTGGATAGAGTGGCTCTGGTTCCCACAAGGGGCTCACCTCATACTGGTGACTGTGGTCTTTTTCTGTGACTCACCATGACCTAGTGATTCTGTTCCCCATCTGGGCCTGCATGGCCCTAGTGACTCTGGTCCTGACCCAGGCATCATTCGGAACTGGATACTCTATTCCACACCTGGGCCTCACTTTGACCACGGACCACTGGTCCCATTCTGGGCCTCAAACTAAACTGGTTACTCTGGTTCCCCCTCTGGGCCTCACCCTTACCTGGTAAATCTGGTCACCCCTTGGGCTTCACTTGGGCCTGGTGAATCTGGTCCTTAGCTGGTCCGCACATGGATCTGGTGACTGTTCGCCACCTGGGCCTCACATGGACTTGGTGAATCCTGTTGCCACCTGCACCTCACGGGGACCTTATGACTCTTTCCCACCTGGCATCAATGGGACATCGTTACTCTGTTCCCCACCCGGGCCTCACCTGGACATGATAACTTTGCTCCACACTTTGGCCTCAACTGGTCCTGATGACGCTGGTCCCCCCACCTAGGCCTCAATCTGGACCTGGTGACTGTGGTCCCCACCTCTTTCTCACCTGGACCTGTTGTCTCTCGTTCCCACATGAACCACACCTGGACCTGGTGATGGTGGTGTTCTTGAAGACGCACATTTACCTGGTGACTCCGGTCCCCACTAGGGCCTCACCTTGATCTGGTGACTCTGGCCTGAAGGTTGTCCTCACCTGGACCTGGTGAGTGGGGTTGCCACCCCATACCTGGTGGCTCAGTTCCACACGTGGGCCTCTTGGACCTGTTAATCTGGTCGTTAACTGGTCCTCTCCCAGACCCGGGGACTCTGGTCCCCAACTGGGCCTCATCTGGACCTGTGAATCTGGTCCCCATCTGGGCCTCACCCAGTCCTGGTGAATTTGTTCCCCATCTGAATCTGATTGCTGTGGACTCTTTCTTGGCCTCACCGGGAACTGGTGACTCTGATCCTATCTGCGCGTCACACAGACCTGGTGACTCTGGTCCTCACCTGGGCATCATTGGTACCTGGTGACTGTGTTCCACACCAGAGCCTCACCTGCACATGATGACTCTGGAACCCCTCTGGGCCTCACCCTGACCTGGTGATTCTGGTCCCCATCTGGATGTCACCTGGACCAGGTGTATCTGGTACCCCTCTAGGCCACAACCAGATCTGCTGACTCTGGTTCTCAACTGGGCCTCACCTGGACCTAGTGAATATGCTCCATCTGGGCCTCATTTGGACCTGGTGTCTCTGGTCACTACCTGGGCATCATCGGGACATGGTTCCACTGCATGACCTGCAGGTTGGCCTCACCTGGACCTGGTAACTCTGGTCCCTACCTGGGCATCATCGGGACATGGTTCCACACATGGCCTGCAGTTTGGCCTCACCTGGACCCCGTAACTCTAGTTGCTACCTGGGCATCATCGGGACATGGTTCCTCTGCATGGCCTGCAGGTTGGGCTCACCTGGACCTGGTGAGTGGCGTTGTCACCTTGGCCTCACCCATGCCTGGTGACACAGGTCCCCACGTGGGCCTCACTTGGACCTGGTGAATCTGGTTCTTACCTGGTCCTCACCCGAAACTCCTAAATCGGGTCACCACCTGGGAATCACCTGAACCTGGTTAATCTGGTCCCCATCTGGTCCTCTTCTAATCCTGGTGACTAAGTCACCCCACCTGGACCTGATTGCTGTGGACTCCTTCTTGGCCTCACCTGGAACTGGTGACTCTGATCCTAAGCATGGCCTCACCTGACCTGGTGACTGTGGTTCCCATCAGGACTTCACCCGGACCTCATGTCTCTGGTCCCACCTGGGCCTCACCAGGACCTGGTGTCTCTCGTACCCACCTGGGTAGCATTAGGATATGGTTACACTGTTCACTAACAGTGACCCAGCCGGACCTATTAACTCTGGTCTTCACCTGGGCCACACCTGGACATGGTGACACTGGTTCCCACCTGAGTCTCACCTGGACATGGTGAGTCGGATCCCCACCTGGTCCTCATTTGTAACTGGTGATTCTCGTTCCCACATGGACATCATGTGGACCTGGTGGCTGCAGTGTTTCTAGCTTCTCATGTACCTCGTGACTCTGGTCCCCACCAAGGACTCACCGGGACCTGGTGTGTGTGGTTGCCACCTCCGCCTCACCTGGACCTGGTGATTCTGGTCTGCACCTGAGACTAACCTGGATCTGGTGACGTGGTCCCCACCTGGGCTTCACCTGGATTTTGGGACTCCGGTCCCCACCTGGGCCTCACCTGGCCCTGTTGTCCATGGTCCTCCCCTGGGCAAAATCGGAACCGGTGACTGTGTTCCACAACTGGACCTCACCTGGACCACATGACTCTGGTCCCCCTCTGGGTCTCACCGATCCCTAGTGACTGTGAAACCCACTTTGGCCTGACTTGGACCTCCTGACACTTGTTGCCACCTGCGCCTGACCTCGAACTGTTGACTCTGGTTATTTCAAGGTCCTCCCCTGTACCTGGTGATCCTGGTCCCACCAAGGCCTCATCTGGACATGGTGACACTTTTCAACACGGAGGACTCACCTGGACCTGCTTACTATGTTCCACTCCTGGGCCTCAAGTAGACCTGTTGACCATGGTCCCCAAGCCGGCCTCACATAGACCTGTTGCCTCTGATCCCCACCGAGGCCTCACGTGTACCTGGTAACTCTGGTCCTCACCTGGGCCTCAACCGGACATAGTGACTCTGGTCCACAACTGGGCTTCACGTGATCTGGTGACTCTGGTCCCCACCTGGACCTCTCCTGGACCTGGTGACTCTCTTTCCAACATGGACCTCACCTGGATCTGGTGACTCTGGTCCTCAGTTTGGCCTCACCTGGACCTGGTGTCTCTCGTCCCCATTTTGACCTAACGCAGAACTGCTGAATCTTGCCCCACCTAGGCCGCACCCAGACCTGGTGACTCTTGTCCCCAGCTATGCCTCAATTCGACCTGATGAATCTGGTCCTCACGTGGGCCTCACATGGGCCTGTGACTCAGCTGGATAGAGTGGCTCTGGTTCCCACAATGGGCTCACCTGATACTGCTGACTGGGGTGTGTTTCTATGCCTCACCAGGACCTAGTGATTCTGTTCCCCATCTGGTCCTGCATGGCCCTAGTGACTCTGGTCCTCACCCAGGCATCACTGGGATCTGGATACTCTATACCCCACATGAGCCTCACTTTGACCAGGGACCTCTGGTCCCATTCTGGGCCTCAAATAAAATGGTTACTATGGTTCCCCCTCTTGGCCTCACCCTTACCTGGTGACTCTGGTCACCCCTTGGGGTTCACTTGGGCCTTGTGTCTGGTCCTTAGCTGGTCCGCACCTGGATGTGGTGACTTGTCGCCACCTGGGCTTCACCTGGACTTGGTGAATCCTGTTGCCACCTGCACCTCACCTGGACCTTGTGACTGTGGCCACACCTGGACCTCACCTGGATCTGGTGGCTCTGGTTCCCATATGGGGCTCTCCTGGACCTGGTTCCTGTGGTCTCCATCTGGCCTCACCTGGAACACAATGACTCTGATCCATATCTGGACCTCTCCTGGACCTGTTGACTCTGGTCCTTACCTAGGCATCATTGGGACCTGGATACTCTCTTATATAACTGGGCCTCACCTGGACCTGGTGACTGTGGTCCCACTTGGGCCTCACCTGGACGAGGTGACTGATTCCCACAGGGACCTCACCTGGACCTGGTGACTCCGGTCCTGATATGGGCATCATGGAACCTGGTTTCTCAGTTCCACATCGGGGCCTCACCTGGACCTAGTGATTCTCTTCCCCCTCTGGGCCTCTTCCTGACGTGCTGACTCTGCTTCCCACCTGGATATCACCAGAACCGGGTGACTCTGGTCCCCCTCTGGGACTCACCCGGAGCTTGGGACACTGGTCCTCAGCTGGGCCTCAACAGGACCTGGTGAATTACTCCTCACTTAGACCTCGTCTGGACCTTGTGACTCTTTTCCCACCTGGCATCAATGGGACATGGTTACTGTGTTCCCCACCTGGGCCTCACCTGGACATGATAACTTTGCTCCACACTTTGGCCTCAACTGGTCCTGATGACTCTGGTCCCCGCACCTAGGCCTCAATCTGGACCTGGTGACTGTGGTCCCCACCTATTTCTCACTTGGACCTGGTGACTCTCGTTCCCAGATGAACCACACGTGGATCTGGTGACTGTCGTGTTCTTGTAGACTCACATTTACCTGGTGACTCCGGTCCCCACTAGGGACTCACCTGGATCTGGTGACTCTGGCCTGCAGGTTGGCCTCACCTGGACCTGGTGAGTGGGGTTGCCACCTGGGGCTCACCCTTACATGGTGACTATGGTCCCCATCTGGATGTCACCTTGACCAGGTGAATCTGGTACCCCTCTGGGCCTCAAGTAGACCTGGTGACACTGGTCCTCAACTGGGCCTCACCGGGACCTAGTGAATATGCTCCCCACCTGCGCCTCATCTGGACCTGGTGACTCGGGTTCTACCTGGGCATCATCGGGTCATGGTTACTCTATTCCCCACTGGGACTGACCTGATCCTGGTAACTCTGGTCCTGACTTTTGGCTCTTCTGTACCAGGTGACTCTGGCTCCAACTGGGCCTCACCTGTATCTGTTGAATCTGATGCTTAGCATGGACTCACCAGACCTGATGTCTGTGGTGCCCATGGGACCTCACCTGGTCCTCATGTCTCTGGTCTCACCTGGGCCTCACCAGGACTTGGTGTCTCTCGTACCCACCTGGGTTGCATCAGGATATGGTTACACTGTTCACTAACAGTGACCCAGCCGGACCTATTAACTCTGGTCTTCACCTGGGCCACACCTGTACATGGTGACACTGGTTCCCACCTGGGTCTCACCTGAACATGGTGAGTCGGATCCCCACAGGGTCCTCTCCTCTAACTGGTGATTCTCGTTCCCACATGGACATCATGTGGACCTGGTGGCTGCAGTGTTTAACCTTCTCATGTACCTCGTGACTCTGGTCCCCACCAGGGCCTCACCGGGTCCTGGTGAGTGTGGTTGCCACCTGCACCTCACCTGGACCTGGTGATTCTGGTATGCAACTGAGACTACCCTGGATCTGATGACTGCGGTCCCAACCTGGGCTTCACCTGGATTTGGGCACTCCGATTCCCATCTGGGCCTCACCAGGCCCTGTTGACCATGGTCCTCAACTGGGCAAAATTGGGACCCGGTGACTGTGTTCCACACCTGGACCTCACCTGGACCAGGTGACTCTGGTCCCCCTCTGGGTCTCACCGTTCTCTAGTGACTCTGAACCCCACTTTGGCCTGACTTGGACCTGCTGACCCTGTTTGCCAGCTGCGCCTGACCTCGCACTGTTGACTCTGGTTCTTTCAAGGGCCTCCCCTGTACCTGGTGATCCTGGTGTCCACCTGGGCCTCACCTGGACCTGGTGACTCTTGTCACCACCGGGGACTCACTTGGACCTGGTTACAGTGTTCCACACTGGGCCTCAAGTAGAACTCTTGACCATGGTCCCCAAGCCTGCCTCACATGGACCTGTTGCCTCTGATACCTACCGGCGCTTCACGTGTACCTGGTAACTCTGGTCCTCACCTGGGCCTCATCTGGACCTAGTGACTCTGGTACCCATCTGGGCTTCACCTGGATCTGGTGACTCAGGTCCCCACCTGGACCTCTCCTGGACCTGGTGACTCTTTTTCCAACATGGACCTCACCTGGATCTGGTGACTCTGGTCCTCAGTTTGGCCTCACATGGACCTGGGACTGTGTTTCCCATCGGGGCCTCACCTGGACCTCATGTCTCTGGTCCCAACTGGGCCTCACCCTGACCTGGTGACTCTGCTCACTCGTTGGACTTCACTTGGGCTTGGAGAATCTGGTCCTTAGCTGTTCCGCACCTTGATATGGTGACTGGTCGCCACCTGGGACTCACCTGGACTTGGTGAATCCTGTTGCCACCTGCGTATCACCTGAACCTTGTGACTGTGGTCCCACCTCGACCTCACCTGGATGAGGTGACTGGTTCCCACAGGGACCTCACCTGGACCTGGTGACTCAGGTCCTCATATGGGCATCATGGGACCTGTTTTCTCAGTTCCACATCGGGGCCTCACCTGGACCTAGTGATTCTAGTCCCCCTCTGGGCCTCACACTGACGTGGTGACTCTGGTCCCCACCTTGATATCACCAGAACCGGGTGACTCTGGTCCCCCTCTGGGACTCACCCGGAGCTGGGGACACTGGTCCTCAGCTGTTCCTCAACAGGACCTGGTGAATCTACTCCTCAATTAGACCTCGTCTGGACCTTGTGACTCTTTTCCCACCTGGCATCAATGGGACATGGATACTCTGTTCCCCACATGGGCCTCACCTAAACATGATAACTTTGATCCACACTTTGGCCTCAACTGCTCCTGATAACTCTCGTCCCACCACCTAGGCCTCAATCTGGACCTTGTGACTGTGGTCCCCAACTGGGTCTCACCTGGACCTGGTGACTCTCGTTCCCACATGAACCACACCTGGACCTGGTGACTGTGGTGTTCTTGTAGACTCACATTTACCTGGTGACACCAGTCCCCACTAGGGCCTCACCTGGATCTGCTGACTGTGGCCTGCAGGTTGGCCTCACCTGGACCTGGTGAGTGGGGTTGCACCTGAGCTTCACCCATACCTGGTGACTCAGGAACCCACGTGGTCCTCTTGGAACTGGTGAATCTGGTCCTTACATGGTCCTCTCCCAGACCCGGGGATTCTGGTCACCACCTGGGCCTCAACTGGACCTGGTGAATCTCTTCCCCATCTGGGCCTCACCCGGTCTTGGTGACTTTGTTCCCCACCTGGACCTGATTGCTTTGGACTCTTTCTTGGCCTCACCTGGAACTGGTGACTCTTATCCTCTCTGCGCGTGACTCAGGCCTGGTGACTCTGGTCCTCATCTGGGCATCATTGGTACCTGGTGACTCTGTTCAACACCTGAGCCTCACCTGGACATGATGATTCTGGAACCCCTTTGGGCCTCACCCTGACCTGGTGACTCTGGTCCCCATCTGGATGTCACCTGGAAAAGGTGATTCTGGTACCCCTCTAGGCCTCAACCAGATCTGGTGTCTCTGGTCCTCAACTGGGCCTCGGCTGGACTTAGTGAATATGCTCCATCTTGGCCTCATTTGGACCAGGTTACTCTGGTCCCTACCTGGGCATCATGGGGACCTGGTTCCACTGCATGGCCTACAGGTTGGCCTCACCTGGACCTGGTAACTCTGGTCCCTACCTTGGCATTATCGGGACTCTGTTACTTTGCATGGCCTGCAGGTAGGTTCACCTGGACCCGGTGAGTGGGCATGCCACTTGGGCCTCACCCATACCTGGTGACACAGGCCCCTACGTGGGCCTCACTTGGAACTGTTGTATCTGGTAATTCTGGGCACCACCTGAGAATCACCTGGACCTGGTGAATCTGGTAACTCTGGTCACCACCTGGGAATCACCTGACCTGGTGAATCTGTGTCCCCATCTGGGCCTCATCCAGTCCTCGTGACTTTTTTACCCACCTGGACCTGATTGCTGTGGACTCCTTCTTAGCCTCACCTGGAACTGTTGACTCTGATCCTAACAGGGCATCACTCAGATGTGTTGACACTGGTCCTCACCTGTGGACCATTATGACCTGGATACTCTCTTCCACACGTGAGCCTCACCTGGACACGATGACTCTGGATCCCCTCTGGCCCTCTCCCTGACATGGTGTCTCTGGTCCCCATCTGGAAGGTACCTAGACCAGGTGAACCTGCTACCCCTCTAGGCCTCAACTAGACCTGGTTACTCTGGTCCTCTACTGGGCCTCAACGGGACGTAGTGAATATGCTCCCCACCTTCGCCTCATCTGGACCTGGTGTCTCTGGCTCCACCTGGGCCTCACCGGTAACTGGTGACTCTGATCCTAAGCATGGCCTCACCTGACCTGGTGACTGTGGTTTCCATCGAGACCTCTCCTGGACCTCATGTCTCTGGTCCCACCTGGGCCTCACCAGGACCTTGTGTCTCTGGTTACCACCTGGGTAGCATCAGGATATGGTTACACTGTTCACTATCAGTGACCCAGCCGGACCTATTGTCTCTGGTCTTCACCTGGGCCACACCTGGACATGGTGACACTGGTTCCCACCTGGGTCTCACCTGGACATGGTGAGTCGGATCCCCACCTGGTCCTCGCCTGTAACTGGTGATTCTCGTTCCCACATGGACATCATGTGGATCTCGTGGCTTCAGTGTTTCTAGCTTCTCATGTACCTCGTGACTCTGGTTCCCATAAGGGCCTCACCGGGACCTGGTGAGTGTGGTTGTCACCTGCACCTCACATGGACCTGGGGATTCTGGTCTGCACCTGAGACAACCCTGGATCTGGTGACTGTGGTCTCCACCTGGGCTTCACCTGGATTTGGGGACTGTGGTCCCCATCTGGGCCACACATGGCCCTGTTGACCATGGTCCTCAACTCTGCAGAATTGGGACCCGGTGACTTTGTTCCACAACTGGACCTCACCTGGACCACGTGACTCTGGTCCGCCTCCGGGTCTCACCGTACCCTAATGACTCTGAACCCCACTTTGGCCTGAGTTGGACCTGCTGACCTTGGTTGCCACCTGTGCCTGACCTCGAACTGTTGACTCTGGTTCTTTCAAGGGCCTCCCCTGTACCTGGTGATCCTGGTCCCCACCTGGGTCTCACCTGGACGTGGTGACTCTTGTCACCACCGGGGACTCACCTGGACCTGGTTCCTGTGTTCCACACATCGGCCTCAAGTAGACCTGTTGACCATGGTCCCCAAGCCGGGCTCACATGGACTTCTTGCCTCTGATTCCCACCGGGGCCTTACGTGTACCTGGTAACTCTGGTCCTCACCTGGGCCTCATTTGGACCTAGTGAGTCTGGTGCCAACCTGGGCTTCATCTGGATCTGTTGACTCTGGTCCCCCCCTGGACTTCACCTGGATCTGGGGACTCTGGTCTGCTTCTGGACCTCTCCTGGACCTGGTGACTCTCTTTCCAACATGGACCTCAACTGGAACTGGTGACTCTGATACTCAGTTTGGCATCACATGGACCTGGTGTCTCTCGTCCCCACTTTGATCTAACTCAGAACTGCTGAATCTTGCCCCACCTAGGACGCACCTAGACCTGGTGACTCTTGTCCCCAGCTATGCCTCAATTCGACCTGATGAATCTGGTCCTCACGTGGGCCGCACATGCACCTGGGACTCAGCTGGATAGAGTGGCTCTGGTTCCCTCAGGGGCTCACCTGATACTGGTGACTGTGGTCTTATTCTATGCCTCACCAGGACCTAGTGATTCTGTTCCCCATCTGGGCCTGCATGGCCCTTGTGACTCTGGTCCTCACCCAGGCATCATTGGGACCTGGATACTCTATTCCACACCTGGACCTCACACTGCCAAGGGAATTCTGATCCCATTCTGGGCCTCCAACTAAACTGCTTACTCTGGTTCCCCCTCTGGGCCTCAACCTTACCTGGTGACTCTGGTCACCCCTTGGGATTCACTTTGGCCTGGTGAATCTGGTCCTTAGCTGGTCCGCACCTGGATCTGGTGACTGGTCGCCACCTGGGCCTCACCTGGACTTGGTGAATCCTGTTGCCACCTGCGCCTCACCTGGACCTTGTGACTGTGGTCCCACCTGGACCACACCTGGATCTGGTTGCTCTGGTTCCCATATGGGGCTCTCCTGAATCTGGTCCGTGTTGTCTCCATCTGGCCTCACCTGGAACACAATGACTCTGATACATATTTGGGCCTCTCCTAGACCTGATGACGCTGGTCCTTACCTGGGCATCACTGGGACCTGGATACTCTCTTATATACCAGGCCTCACCTGGACCTGGTGACTGTGGTCCCACCTGGGCCTCACCTGGACGAGGTGACTGGTTCCCACAGGGACCTCACCTGGACCTGGTGATTCAGGTCCTCATAGAGGCATCTATCGACCTGGTTTCTCAGTTCCACATCGGGGCCTCACCTGGACCTAGTGATTCTCGTCCCCTCTGGGCCTCACCCTGACGTGGTGACTCTGGTCACCCCTGGATATCACCAGAACCGGGTGACTCTGGTCCCCCTCTGGGACTCTCCCGGAGCTGGGGACACTAGTCCTCAGCTGGGCCTCAACAGGACCTGGTGAATCTACTCCTCACTTAGGCCTCCTCTGGACCTTGTGACTCTTTTCCCACGTGGCATCAATGGGACATGGTTACTCTGTTGCCCACATGGGCCTCATCTGGACATTATAACTTTGCTGCACACTTTGGCCTCAACTTTCCTGATGAATCTGGTCCCCGCACCTAGGCCTCAATCTGGACCTGGTGAGTGTGGTCCCCACCTGGGTCTCACCTGGACCTGGTGACTCTAGTTCCCACTTGAAACACACCTGGCCCTGTTGACTGTGGTGTTCTTGTAGAGTCACATTTACCTGTGACTCCGGTCCCCACTAGGGCCTCACCTGGATCTGGTGACTCTGACCTGCAGGTTGGCATCACCTGGACCTGGTGAGTGGGGTGGCCAAATGGGCCGCACCCATACGTGTTGACTCAGGTCCACACGTGGGCCTCTTGGACCTGGTGAATCTTGTCCTTAAATGGTCCTCTCCGAGACCCGGGGACTCTGGTCACCACCTGGGCCTCACCTGGATCTGGTGAATCTGGTCCCCATCTGGGCCTCACCCAGTCCTGGTGACTTTGTTCCCCACATGGACCTGATTGCTGTGGACGCCTTCTTGGCCTCACCTGGAACTGGTGACTCTGATCCTATCTGCGCGTCACCCAGACCTGGTGAATTTGGTCCTCAACTGGGCATCATTGGTACCTGGTGACTCTGTTCCACACCTGAGCCTCACTTGGACATGATGACTCTGGAACCTCTCTGGGCCTCACCCTTTCCTGGTGACTCTGGTCCCCATCTCGATGTCACCTGAACCAGGTGATTCTGGTACCCTTATAGGGCTCAACCAGATCTGGTGACTCTGGTCCTCAACTGGGCCTCACCTAGACCTAGTGAATATGCTCCATCTGGGCCTCATCTGGACATGGTGATTCTGATCCCTAACTCGGCATTACCGGGACATGGTTCCACTGCATGGCCTGCAGGTGTGCCTCACCTGGACCTGATAAATCTAGACCCCACCTGGGCATCATCAGGACATGGTTCCTCGGCATGGCCTGCAGGTTGGCCTCACTTGGCCCTAGTGAGTGGGGTTGTCACCTGAGACTCACCCATGCCTGGTGACACAGGTCCCAACGTGGGCCTCACGTGGACGTGGTGAATCTGGTCCTTCCCTTGTCCTCACCTGGAACTGGTAACTCTGGTCATCACCTGGGAATCACCTGGACATTGTGATTCTGGTCCCCATTAGGCCTCATCCAGTACAGGTGACTTTGTTCCCACCTGGACCTGATTGCTGTGGACTCCTTCTAGGCCCTCACCTGGAACTAGTGACTCTGATCCTAACTGGGCCTCACCCAGTTCTGGTGAATCTGGTCCTCACCTGTGGACCATTATGACCTGGATACTCTGTTCCACACCTGAGCCTCACCTGGACATGATGACTCTGGATCCCCTCTGGGCCTCAGCCTGACATGGTGACTCTGGTCCCCATCTGGATGTCACCTAGACCAGGTGAATCTGGTACCCCTCCAAGCCTCAACTACACCTGGTGACTCTGGTCCTCAACTGTGCCTAACCGGGACCTAGTGAATATGCTCCCCACCTGTACCTCATCTGGACCTGGTAACTCTGGTTCTACCTGGGCATCATCGGGACATGGTTACTCTATTCCACACTGGGACTGACCTGATCTTGGTAACTCTGGTCCTGACTTTGGCCTCTTCTGTACCAGGTGACTCTGGCTCCACCTGGGCCTCACCTGTACCTGGTGACTCTGATCCTAAGCATGGGCTCACCTGACCTGGTGACTGTGGTTCCCATCGAGACCTCATCTGGACCTCGTGTCTCTGGTCCCACCTGGGCCACACCAGGAGCTGGTGTCTCTGGTACCCACCTGTGTAGCATCAGGATATGGTTACACTGTTCACTCATATTGACCCAGCCGGAACTATTAACTCTGGTCTTCACCTGGGCCACACCTGGACATGGTGACACTGGTTCCCATCTGGGTCTCACCTGGACATGGTGAGTTCGGATCCCTACCTGGTCCTCACCTGTACCTGGTGATTCTCATTCCAGCATGGACATCATGTTCACCTGGTGGCTGCAGTGTTTCTAGCTTCTCATGTACCTCGTGACTCTGCTCCCCACCAAGGCCTTACTGGGACCTGGTGAGTGTGGTTGCCACCTGCACCTCACCTGGACCTGGTGATTTTGTTCTGCACCTGAGACTACCCTGGATCTGGTGACTGTGGTTCCCTCCTGGGCTTCACCTGGATTTGGGGACTCCGGTCTCCATATGGGCCTCACCTGGCCCTGTTGACCATGGTCCACAACTGGGCAAAATTGGGACCCTGTGACTGTGTTCCACAACTGGATCTCACCGGGAACAGGTGACTCTGGTCCCCCTCTGGGTCTCACCGTGCCCTATTGACAGTGAACCCCACTTTGGCTTGGCTTCGACCTGCTGACCCTGGTTGCCAACTGCGCCTGTCTTCGAACTGTTGACTCTGGTTCTTTCAAGGGCCTCCCCTGTACCTGGTGATCCTGGTTCCCACCTGGGCCTCACCTGGACGTGGTGACCCTTGTCAACACCAGGGACTCACCTGGACCTG
The DNA here is from genome assembly GCF_011100685.1 of Canis lupus familiaris. NCBI lineage: Eukaryota > Metazoa > Chordata > Mammalia > Carnivora > Canidae > Canis > Canis lupus. The sequence goes on from NW_023330295.1 coordinate 252,425, forward strand.
CTTACTGTGTTCCACACCTGGGCCTCAAGTACACCTCTTGACCGTGGTACCCAAGAACGCCTAACATGGACCTGTTGACTCTGATCCCCACCGGGGCCTCACGTGTACCTCGTAACTCTGGTACTAACCTGGGCCTCACCTGCACCTAGAGACTCTGGTCCCCACCTGGACTTCACCTGGATCTGGTGACTCTGGTCCCCACCTGAAATTTACCTGGATCTGGTGATTCTGGTCCCCACCTGGACCTGTCCTGGACCTGGTGACTCTCTTTCCAACATGGACCTCACCTGGAACTGGTGACTCTGGTCCTCAGTTTGGCCTCACCTGGACCTGGTGTCTCTTGTCCCCACTTTGACGTAATTCAGAACTGCTGAATCTTGCCCCACCTAGGCCGCACCCAGACCTGGTGACTCTTGTCCCCAGCTATGCCTCAATTCGACCTGATGAATCTGGTCCTCACGTGGGCCTCACATGGACCTGGGACTCAGCTGGATAGAGGGGCTCTGGGTCCCACAAGGGTCTCACGTGATCCTGCTGACTGTGATCTAATCTATGCCTCACCAGGACCTAGTGATTCTGTTCCCCATCTGGGCTTGCATGGCCCTAGTGACTCTGGTCCTCACCCAGGCATCATTGGGACCTGGATACTCTATTCCACACCTGGGCCTCACTTTGTCCAGGGACATCTGGTCCCATTCTGTGCCTCAAACTAAACTGGTTACTCTGGTTCCCCCTCTGGGCCTCACCCTTACCTGGTGACTCTGGTCACCCCTTGGGCTTCACTTGAGCCTGGTGAATCTGGTCCTTAGCTGGTCCGCACCTGGATCTGGTGACAGGTCACCACGTGGGCCTCTCCTAGACTTGGTGAATCATGTTGCCACCTGCGCCTCACCTGGACCTTGTGACTGTGGTCCCTCTTGGACCTCACCTGTATCTGGTGGCTCTGGTTCCCATATGGGGCTCTCCTGGACCTGGTTCCTGTGGTCTCCATCTGGCCTCACCTGGAACACAATGACTCTGATCCATATTTGGGCCTCTCCGGACCTGTGGACTCTGGTCCTTACCTGGGCATCATTGGGACCTGGATACTCTCTTATATACCTGGGCCTCACCTGGACCTGGTGACTGTGGTCCCACCTGGGCCTCACCTGGACGGGGTTACTGGTTCCCAAAGGGACATCACCTGGACCTGGTGACTCAGGTCCTCATATGGGCATCATGGGACCTGGTATCACAGTTCGACATCGGGGCCTCACTTGGACCTAGTGATTCTCGTTTCCCTCTGGGCCTCACCCTGACGTGGTGATTCTGGTCCTCACCTGGTTATCACCAGAACCGAGGGACTCTGGTCCCCTCTGGGACTCACCCGGAGCTGGGGCCAGCGGTCCACAACTGGGCCTCAACAGGACCTGGTGAATCTACTCCTCACTTAGGCCTCGGCTGGACCTTGTTACTCTTTCCCCACCTTGCATCAATGGGACAAGGTTACTCTGTTCCTCACCTGGGCCTCACCTGGACATGATAACTTTGCTCCACACTTTGGCCTCAGCTGGTCCTGATGACTCTGGTCCCCCCACCTAGTCCTCAATCTGGACCTGGTGACTGGTCCCCACCTGGAACTCACCTGGACCTGGTGACTCTCGTTCCCACATGAACCACACCTGGACCTGGTGCTGTGGTGTTCTTGTAGACTCACATTTACCTGGTGACTCCGGTCCCCACTAGGGCCTCACCTGGATCTGGTGACTCTGGCCTGCAGGTTGGCCTCACCTTGACCTGGTGAGTGGGGTTGCCACCTGGGCCTCACCCATACCTGGTAACTTAGGTCTCCACGTGGGCCTCTTTGACCTGGTGAATCTATTACTTACCTGGTCCTCTCGCAGACCCTGGGACTCTGGTCAACACCTGGGCGTCACCTGGACCTGGTCAATCTGGTCCCCATCTGGGCCTCACCCGGTCCTGGTGACTTTGTTCCGCACCTGGACCTGATTGCTGTGGACTCTTTCTTGGCCTCACCTGGAACTGGTGACTCTGAACCTATCTGCGCGTCACCCAGACCAGGTGACTCTGTTCCTCACCTGGGCATCTTTGGTTCTTGGTGTCTCTGTTCCATACCTGAGCCTCACCTGGACATGATGACTCTGGAACCTCTCTGGTCCTCACCCTGACATGGTGATCCTGGACCCATCTGGATGTCACCTGGACCAGGTGATTCTGGTACCCCTCTAGGCCTCAACCAGATCTGGTGACTCTGGTCCTCAACTGGGCCTCACCTGGACCTAGTGAATATGTTCCATCTGGGCCTCATTTGGGCCTGGTGACTCTGGTCCCTACCTGGGCATCATCGGGACATGGTTCCACTGCATGGCCTCCAGGTGGCCTCAGCTGGACTTGGTATCTCTCGTCCCTACCTGGGCATCATCGGGACATGGTTCCTCTGCATGGCCTGCAGGTTGGCCTCACCTGGACCTGGTGACTGTGGTTCCCATCGGGACCTCACCTGGACCTCATGTCTCTGGTCCCACCTGGGCCTCACCAGGACCTGGTGTCTCTGGTACCCACCTGGGTAGCATCAGGATATGGTTACACTGTACACTAACAGTGACCCAGCCGGACCTATCAACTCTGGTCTTCACCTGGGCCACTCCTGCACATGGTGACACTCGTTCCCACCTGGGTCTCACCTGGAAATTGTAAGTCAGATCCCCACCTGGTCCTAACCTGTAACTGGTGATTCTCGTTCCCACATGGATATCATGTGGACCTGGTGGCTGCAGTGTTTCTAGTTTGTCATGTACCTCGTGACTCTGGTCCCCACCAGGGCCTCAACGGGACCTGGTGAGAGTGGTTGCCAAATGCACCTCACCTGGACCTGCTGATTCTGGTCTGCACCTGAGACTACCCTGGATCTGGTGACTGTTGTCCCCAGCTGGGCTTCACCTGGATTTGGGGACACCGGTCCCCATCTTGGCCTCACCTGGCCCTTTTGACCATGGTCCTCAACTGGGCAAAATTGGGACGCGGTGACTGTGTTCCACAACTGAACCTCACCTGGACCACGTGACTCTGGTGCCGCTCTGGGTCTCACCATGCTCTAGTTACTGTGAACCCCACTTTGGCCTGACTTGGACCTCCTGACCCTGGCTGAAACCTGCGCCTGACCTCGAACTGTTGACTCTGGTTCTTTCAAGGGCCTCCCCTGTACCTGGTGATCCTGGTCCGCAACTGGTCCTCACCTGGACGTGGTGACCCTTGTCACCACTGGGGACTCACCTGGACCTGCTTACTGTGTTCCACACCTGGGCCTCAAGTAGACCTGTTGACCATGGTCCCCAAGCCGGCCTCAAATGGACCTGTTGCCTCTGATCCCCACCGGGGCCTCACGTGTACCTGGTAAAACTGGTCCTCACCTGGGCCTCTTCTGGACCTAGTTACTCTGGTCCCCACCTGTGCTTCACCTGGATCTGGTGACTCGGGTCCCCAACTGGACCTCACCTGGATCTGGTGACTCTGGTCCTCAGTTTGGCCTCACCAGGACCTGGTGTCTCTCGTCCCCACTTTGACCTAACTCAGAACTGCTGAATCTTGACCCACCTAGGCCGCATCCTGACCTGGTTACTCTTGTCCCCAGCTATGCCTCAATTCGACAAGATGAATCTGGTCCTCACGTGGGCCTCACATGGACCTGGGACTTACCTGGATAGAGTGTCTTTGGTTCCCACAAGGGGCTCACCTGATACTGGTGACTGTGGTCTTATTCTATGCCTCACCAGGACCTAGTGATTCTGTTCCCCATCTGGGCCTCCATGGCCCTAGTGACTCTGGTCCTCACCCAGTCATCATTGATACCTGGATACTCTATTCTACAACTGAGCCTCACTTTGTCCAGGGACCTCTTGTCCCATTCTGGTCCTTAAACTAAACTGGTTACTCTGGTTCCCGCTCTGGTCCTCACCCTTACGTGGTGACTCTGGTCACCCCTTGGGCTTCACTTGGGCCTGGTGAATCTGGTCCTTAGCTGGTCCGCACCTGGATCTGCTGACTGGTCGTCACCTGGACCCCACGTGTACTTGGTGAATCCTCTTGCCACCTGCGCCTCACCTGGACCTTGTGACTGTGGTCCCACCTGGACCTCAATTGGATCTGGTGGCTCTGGTTCCCACATGGGGCTCTCCTGGTCCTGGTACCTGTGGTCTCCACCTGGCCTCACCTGGAACACAATGACTGTGATCTATATTTGGGCCTCTCCTATACCTGTTGACTCTGGTCCTTACCTGGGCATCATTGGGACCTGGATACTCTCTTAAATACCTGGGCCAAACCTTGACCTGGTGACTGTGGTCCCACCTGGGCCTCACCTGGACGAGGTGACTGGTTCCCACAAGGACCTCACCTGGACCTGGTGACTCAGGTCCTCATATGGGCATCATGGGACCTGGTTTCTCAGTTCCACATCGGGGCCTCACCTGGACCTAGTGATTCTCGTCCCATTTTGGTCCTCATCCTGACGTGGTGACTCTGGTCCCCACCTGGATATCACCAGAACCGGGTGACGCTGGTCCCCTTCTGGGACTCACCCGGAGCTGGGGACACTGGTCCTCAACTGGGCCTCAACACGACCTGGTGAATCTACTCCTCACTTAGGCCTCGTCTGGACCTTGTGACTCTTTTCCCACCTGGCATCAATGGGACATGATTAGTCTGTTCCCCACCTGGGCCTCACCTGGACATGAGAACTTTGCTCCACACTTTGGCCTCAACTGGTCCTGATGACTCTGGTCACCCAACCTAGGCGTCAATCTGGACCTGATTGCTGTGGACTCCTTCTTAGCCTCAACTGGAACTGGTGACTCTGATCCAGATTGAAGATCCCCAATCTGGGCCTCACCTGGCCTTGTCAACCATGGTCCTCAACTGGCAAAATTGGGACCCGGTGACTGTGTTCCACCCCTGGACCTCACTTGGACCAGGTGACTCTGGTCCCCCTCTGGGTCTCACCGTGCCCTAGTGACTGTGAACCCCACTTTGGCCTGACTTGGACCTGCTGACCCCTGTTGACACCTGCGCCTGACCTCGAACTGTTGACTGGTTCATTCAAGGGCTTCCCCTGTACATGGTGGTCCTGATCCCCCCCTGTGACTCACCTGGACGTGGTGACTCTTGTCAACACCGGGGATTCACCTGGACCTGGTTACTGTGTTCCACACCTGGGCCTCAAGTAGACCTGTTGACCATGGTACCGAAGCCGGCCTCATATGGACCTGTTGCCTCTGATTCCCACCGGGGCTTCACGTGTACCTGGTAAAAACTGGTCCTCACTTGGGCCTCATCTGGACCTAGTGATTCTGGTCCCCACCTTGACTTCACCTGGATCTGGTGACTCTGGTCCTCAGTTTGGCCTCACCTGTACCTGGTAACTCAGGTCCTCATTTGGGCATTATGGGACCTTTTTTCTCAGTTCCACATCGGGGCCTCACCTGAAACTAGTGATTCTCGTCCCCCTCTGGGCCTCACACTGACGTGGTGAGTCTTATCCCCACCTGGATATCACCAGAACCGGGTGACTCTGGTCCCCCTCTGGGACTCACCCGGAGCTGGGGACACTGGTGCTCAACTGGGCCTCAACAGGACCTGGTGAATCTAGTCCTCACTTAGGCCTCATCTGTACCTTGTGACTCTTTTCCCACCTGGCATCAATGGGACATGGTTACTCTGTTCCCCACGTAGACATCACCTGGACATGATAACTTTGCTCCACACTTTGGCCACAACTTGTCCTGATCAATTTATTCCCCCCACCTAGGCATCATCTGGACCTGGTGACTATGGTCCCCACCTGGGTCTCACCTGGACCTGGTGACTCTCGTTCCCACATGAACCACACCTGGACCTGGTGACTGTGGTTTTCTTGTAGACTCACAATTACCTGGTGACTCCGGTCCCCACTAGGGCCTCACCTGGATCTGGTGACTCTGGCCTGCAAGTTGGCCTCACTTGGACTTGGTGAGTGGGGTTGCCACCTGGGCCTCACCCATACCTGGTGACTCAGTTTCACACGTGGGCCTCTTGGACCTGGTGAATCTCGTCCTTACCTGGTCCTATCCCAGACCCGGGGACTCTGGTCACCACCTCGCCTCACCTGGACCTGGTGAATCTGGTCCCCATCTGGGCCTCACCCAGTCATGGTGACTTTGTTCCCCACCTGGACCTGATTGCTGTGGACTTTCTCTTGGCCTCACCTGGAACTGGTGACTCTGATCCTATCTGAGCGTCACCAAGACCTTGTGACTCTGGTCCTCACCTGGGCTTCATTGGTACCTGGTGACTCTGTTCCACACCTGAGCCTCACCTGGACATGATGACTCTGGAACCTCTCTGGGCCTCACCCTGACCTGGTGACTCTTGTCCCCATCTGGATGTCAACTGGACCCGGTGACTCTTGTACCCCTCTAATACTCAACCAGATCTGGTGACTCTGGACCTCAACTGGGCCTCACCTGGACCTAGTGAATATGCTCCAACTGGGCCTCATTTGGATCTGGTGACTCTGGTCACTTCCTGGGCATCATCGGGACATGGTTCAGCTGCATGGCCTTCAGGTTGGCCTCACCTGGACCTGGTAACTCTGGTCCCTACCTGGGCATCATCGGGACATGGTTCCTCTACATGGCCTGCAGGTTGGCCTCACCTGGACCTGGTGAGTGGGGTTGGCACCTGGGTCTCACCCATACATGGTGACACAGGTCCCCTTGGGCCCAGTATGACCTGGTGAATCTCGTCATTACCTGGTCCTCACCCGCACCTGGTAACCCTGATCACCACCTGGGAATCACCTGTACCTGGTGAATCTGGTCCCCATCTGGGCCTACCCAGTCCTGGTGACTTTGTTCCCCTCTGGATCTGATTGCTGTGGACTCCTTCTTGGCCTCAACTGGAAGTGGTGACTCTGATCCAACCTGGGCCTCACCCAGATCTGGTGACTCTGGTCCTCACCTGTGGACCATTATGACCTGGATACTCTCTTCCACACCTGAGCCTCACCTGGACATGATGACTCTGGATCCCCTCTGGGCCTCACCCTGACATGGTGACTCTGGTCCCCATCTGGATGTCACCTAGAGTAGGTGAATCTGGTACCCCTCTAGGGCTCAAATAGACCTGGTGACACTGGTCCTCAACTGGGTGTCACCGAGACCTAGTAAATATGCTCCCCACCTGCGCCTCATCTGGACCTGGTGACGCTGGGTCTACCTGGGCATCATCGGGACATGGTTACTCTGTTTCCCACTGGGACTGACCTGATCCTGGTAACTCTGGTCCTTACTTTGGCCTCTTCTGTACCAGGTGACTCTGGCTCCACCTGGGCCTCACCTGTAACTGGTGACTCTGATCCAAAGCATGGCCTCTCCTGACCTGGTGACTGTGGTTCCCATCGGGACCTCACCTGGACCTCATGTCTCTGGTCCCACCTGGGCCTCACCAGGACCTGGTGTCTGTGGTACACACCTGGGTAGCATCAGGATATGGTTACACTGTTCACTAACAGTGACCCAGCCGGACCTATTAACTCTGGTCTTCACCTGGGCCACACCTGGACATGGTGACACTCGTTCCCACCTGGGTCTCACCTGGAAATGGTGAGTCAGATACCCACCTGGTCCTAACCTATAACTGTTGATTCTCGTTCCCACATGGACATCATGTGGACCTGGTGGCTACGGTGTTTCTAGTTTGTCATGTACCTTGTGACACTGGTCCCCACCAGGGCCTCAGCGGGACCTGGTGAGTGTGGTTGCCACCTGCAACTCACCTGGACCTGGTAATTCTGGTCTGCACTTGAGAGTACCCTGGATCTGGTGACTGTGGTCCCCACCTGGGCTTCACCTGGATTTGGGGACTCTCGTCCCCATGTGAGGCTCACCAGGCCCTGTTGACCATGGTCCTCAACTGGGCAAAATTGGGATGCGGTGACTGTGTTCCACAACTGGACCTCACCTGGACCAAGTGAATCTGGTGCCCCTCTGGGTCTCACCATTCCCTAGTGACTGTGAACCTCACTTTCCCCTGACTTAGACCTGCTGGCCCTGGTTGAAACCTGCGCCTGAACTCGAACTGTTGACTCTGGTTCTTTTCAAGGGCCTCCCCTGTACCTGGTGATCCTGGTCCGAACCTGGGCCTCACCTGGACGTGGTGACTCTTGTCACCATGGGGACTCACCTGGACCTGCTTACTGTGTTCCACACCTGGGCCTCAAGTAGACCTGTTGACCATGGTCCCCTAGCCGGCCTCACATGGACCTGTTGCCTCTGATCCCCACTGGGGCCTCACGTGTACCTTGTAACTCTGGTCCTCACCTGGGCCTCATCTGGACCTAGAGACTCTGGTCCCCACCTGGGCTTCACCTAGATCTGGAGACTCTGGTCCCCATCTGGACTTCACCTGGATCTGGTGACTCTGGTCCCAATCTGGACCTCTCCTGGTCTTGGTGTCTCTCTTGCCCACTTTGACCTAACTCAGAACTGCTGAATCTTGCCCCACCTATTCCGCACCCAGGCCTGGTGACTCTTGTCCCTAGCTATTCCTCAATTCGACCTGATGAATCTGGTCCTCACGTGGACCTCACATTACCTGGGACTCATCTGGAAAGAGTGGCTCTGGCTCCCACTAGGGGCTCACCTGATACTGCTGAATGTGGTCTTATTCTATGCCTCACCAGAACCTAGTGATTCTGTTCCCCATCTGGGCCTGCATGGCCTTAGTGACTCTGGTCCTCACTCAGGCATCATTGGGACCTGGATACTCTATTCCACACCTGGGCCTCACTTTTACCAGGAACCGCTGGTCCCATTCTGGGCCTCAAACTAAACTGGTTACTCTGGTCCCCCTCTTAACCTCACCCTTACCTGGTGACTCCTGTCACCTCTTGGGCCTCCACTGGGCCTGGTGACTCTGGCCTGCAGGTTGGCCTCACCTGGACTGATTAGTTGATGCCACCTGGGCCTCACCCATACCTGGTGACTCAGGTCCCCACATGGGCCTCTTGGACCTGGTGAATCTGGCCCTTACCTGGACTTCTCCCAGACCCGGGGAATCGGTCACAACATGGGCCTCACCTGGACCTGGTGAATCTGGGTCCATCTGGGCCTAACCCAGTCCTGGTGACTATGTTCCCCAACTGGACCTGATTGCTCTGGACTCTTTCTTGCCCTCACCTTGAACTGGTGACTCTGATCCTATACCTAGTCCTCACCCGGAACTGGTAAATCTGGTCACCACCTGGGCATAACCTAGTCCTGGTGACTTTGTTCCCACGTGGACCTGATTGCTGTGGACACCTTCTTGGCCTCACCTGGAAGTGGTACTCCTGATCACAAACTGGGCCTCTCCCAGATCTGGTGACTCTGGTCCCCACCTGGACCTCTCTGGACCTGGTGACTCTCTTTCCAACATGGTTCTTCCCTGGATTTTGGTGACTCTGCTCCTCAGTTTGGCTCCCCTGGACCTGGTGTCTCTCGTTCCCTCTTTGACCTAACTCAGAACTGCTGAATCTTGCCCCACCTACGCCACACCCAGACCTGGTGACTCTTGTCCCCAGCTATGCCTCAATTCGACCTGATGAATCTGGTCCTCACGTGGGCCTCACATGGACCTGGGACTCAGCTGGGTAGAGTGGCTCTGGTTCCCACAAGGGGCTCACATGATACTGCTGACTGTGGTCTTATTCTATGCCTCACTAGGACCTAGTGTTCTGTTCCATATAAAAAC
>NW_023330295.1:262289-449185 GCF_011100685.1 Canis lupus familiaris
ACCTTGACCTGATTGCTGTGGACTCTTTCTTGGCCTCACCTGGACTGGTGACTCTGACCTATCGCGTGTCACCCAGACCTGGTGACTCTGGTCCTCCCCTGGGCATCATTGGTACCTGGGTCTCTGTTCCACACCTGAGCCTCACCTGGACCTGAGGCTCTGGACTCTGGAACCACTCTGGGCCTAACCCTGACCTGGTGACTCTGGTCTCCATCTGGATGTCACATGGACCAGGTGATTCTGGTACCCTCTAGGACTCAACCAGTTCTGGTGACTCTGGTCCTCAACTGGGCCTCACCTGGACCTATTGAATATGCTCCATCTGGGCCTCATTTGGACCTGGTGACTCTGGTCACTACCTGGGCATCATCGGGACATGGATCCACTGCATGGCCTGCAGGTTGGCCTCACCTGGACCTGGTAACTCTGGTCCCTACCTGGGCATCACGGGACACGGTTCCTCTGCATGGCCTGCAGGTTGGCCTCACCTGGCCCTGGTGAGTGGGTTTGTCACCTGGGCCTCACCCATGCCTAGGGACACAGGTCCCCACGTGGGCCTCACTTGGACCTGGTGAATCTGGTCCTTACCTGGTGGTCACCCGGAACTGGTAACCTGGTCACCACATGGGAATCACCTGGGCCTGGTTTTTCTGGTCCCCATCTGGGCTCACCCAGTCCTGTTGACTTTTTCCCCACCTGGACCTGATTGCTGTGGACTTCTTGGCTAACCAGGAACTGTGACTGATGCTAACTGGGCCTCACCCAGATCTGTTGACTTGGTCCTCTCCTGTGGACCATTATGACCTGGATACTCTGTTCCACACCTGAGCCTCACCTGGATGATGACTCTGGATCCCTCTGGGCCTCAGCCTGACATGGGGACTCTGGTCCCCATCTGGATGTCACTAGACCAGGTGAATCTGGTACCCCTCTAGGCCTCACTAGACTGGTGACTCTGGTCCTCAACTGGGCCTCAACGGGACCTAGTGAACATGCTCCCCACCTGCGCCACAGCGGCCTGGTGACTCTGGTTCTACCTGGGCATCACGGGACATGATTACTCTACCCACTTGGAGTGACCTGATCCTGGTAACTCTGGTCCTGACTTTGGCCTCTTCTGTACCAGGTGACTCTGGCTCCACTGGGCCTCACCTGGAACTGGTGACTCTGATACTAAGCATGGCCTCACCTGACCGGGTGACTGTGGTTCCCATCGGACCTCACCTGGACCTCATGTCTCTGGTCCAACTTGGGCCTCACCAGGACCTGGTGTCTCTGCTACCCACCTGGGTAGCATCAGGATATGGTTATACTGTTCACTAACAGTGACCCAGCCGGACCTATTAACTCTGGTCTTCACCTGGGCCACACCTGGACATGGTGACACTGTTTCCCACGTGGGTCTCACCTGGACATGGTGAGTCGGATCCCCACCTGGTCCTCACCTGTAACTGGTGATTCTCGTTCCCACATGGAGATCATGTGGACCTGTTGGCCGCAGTGTTTCTAGCATCTTTTTTTTAATTTTTATTTATTTATGATAGTCACAGAGAGAGAGAGAGGCAGAGACACAGGCAGAGGGAGAAGCAGGCTCCATGCACCGGGAGCCCGACGTGGGATTCGATCCCGGGTCTCCAGGATCGCGCCCTGGTCCAAAGGCAGACGCCAAACCGCTGCGCCACCCAGGGATCCCATGTGTTTCTAGCTTCTCATGTACCTCGTGACTTCTCATGTATCCCACCAGTGCCTTACCGGGACCTGGTGAGTTTGGTTGCCACCTGCACCACACCTGGACCTGGTGATTCTGGTCTGCACCTGAGACTACCCTGCATCTGGTGACTGTGGTCCCCACCTGGGCTTCACCTGGATTTGGGGACTCCGGTCCCCTTCTGGGCCTCACCTGGCCCTGTTGACCGTGGTCCTCAACTGGGCAAAATTGGGACCTGGTGACTGTGTTCCACAACTGAACCTCACCTGGACCAGGTGACTATGCTCCCCCTCTGGGTCTCACCGTGCCCTAGTGACTGTGAAGTCCCCTTTGGCTTGACTTGGACCTGCTGACCCTGGTTGCCACCTGCGCCTGAACTCGAACTGTTGACTCTGGTTCTTTCAAGGGTCTCCCCTGTACCTGGTGATCCTGGTCCCCACCTGGACCTCACCTGGAAGTGGTGACTCTTGTCACCACCGGGGACTCACCTGGACCTGCTTACTGTGTTCCACACCTGGGCCTCAATAGACCTGTTGACCATGGTCCCCAAGCCGGCCTCACATCAACCTGTTGCCTCTGATCCCAACCGGGGCCTCACGTGTACCTGGTAACTCTGGTCCTCACCTGGGCCTCATCTGGACCTAGTGACTCTGGTCCCCATCTGGGCTTCACATGGATCTGGTGACTCTGGTCCCCACCTGGACTTCACCTGGATCTGGTGACTCTGGACTCCACCTGGACCTCTCCTGGACCTCGTGACTCTCTTTCCAACATGGACCTCACCTGGATCTGGTGACTCTGGTCCTCAGTTTGGCCTCACCTGGACCTGGTGTCTCTCGTCCCCACTTGGACCTAACTCAGAACTGCTGAATCTTGCCCCACCTAGGCCGCACCCAGACCTGGTGACTCTTGTCCCCAGCTATGCCTTTATACGACCTGATGAATCTGGTCCTCACGTGGGCCTCACATGGTCCTGGGACTCAGCTGGATAGAGTGGCTCTGGTTCCCACAAGGGGCTCACCTGATACTGCTGAATGTGGTCTTATTCTATGCCTCACCAGGACCTAGTGATTCTGTTCCCCATCTGGGCCTGCATGGCCCTAGTGACTCTGGTCCTCACCCAGGCGTCACTGGGACCTGGATACTCTATTCCACACCTGGGCCTCAATTTGACCAGGGACCTCTGGTCCCATTCTGGGCCTCAAACTAAACTGGTTACTCTGGTTCCCCCTCTGGCCCTCACCCTGACCTGGTGACTCTGGTCACCCGTTGGGCTTCACTTGGGCCTGGAGAATCTGGTCCTTAGCTGTTCCGCACCTGGATCTGGTGACTGGTCGCCACCTTGGCCTCACCTGGACTTGGTGAATCCTGTTGCCACCTGCGCCTCACCTGGACCTTGCGACTGTGGTCCCACCTGGACCTCACCTGGACGAGGTGACTGGTTCCCACAGGGACCTCACCTGGACCTGGGTCAGGCATATGGGCATCATGGGACCTGGTTTCTCAGTTCCATATCGGGGCCTACCTGGAGCTAGTGATTCTTGTCCCCCTCTGGGCCTCACCCTGACGTGGTGACTCTGGTACCCACCTGGATATCACCAGAATCGGGTGACTCTGGTCCCCCTCCGGGTCTCACCGTGCCCTAATGACTCTGAACCCCACTTTGGCCTGACTTGGACCTGCTGACCTTGGTTGCCAACTGTGCCTGACCTCGAACTGTTGACTCTGTTTCTTTCAAGGGCCTCCCCTGTACCTGCTGATCCTGGTCCCCACCTGGGTCTCACCTGGACGTGGTGACTCTTGTCACCACCGGGGACTCACCTGGACCTGTTTACTGTGTTCCACACATGGGCCTCAAGTAGACCTGTTGACCATGGTCCCCAAGCCGGCCTCACATGGACCTGTTGCCTCTGATCCCCACCGGGGCCTCACGTGTACCTGGTAACACTGGTCCTCACCTGGGCCTCATCTGGACCTAGTGACTCTGGTCCCCACCTGGGCTTCACTTGGATCTGATGACTCTGGTCCCCACCTGGACTTCACCTGGATCTGGTGACTCTGGTACCCACCTCGACCTCTCCTGGACCTGGTGACTCTCTTTCCAACATGGACCTCACCTGGATCTGGTGACTCTGGTCCTCAGTTTGGCCTCACATGGACCTGGTATCTCTCGTCCCCACTTGGTCCTAACTCAGTACTGCTGAATCTTGTCCCACCTAGGCCGCACCCAGACCTGGTGACTCTTGTCCCCAGCTATGCCTCAATTCAACCTGATGAATCTGATCCTCACGTGGGCCTCACATGGACCTGGGACTCAGCTGGATAGAGTGGCTCTGGTTCCCACAAGGGGCTCCACTGATACTGCTGACTGTGGTCTTATTCTATGCCTCACCAGACCAAGTGATTCTGTTCCCCATCTGGGCCTGCATGGCCCTAGTGACTCTGGTCCTCACCCAGGCATCATTGGGACCTGGATACTCTATTCCACACCTGGGCCTCACTTTGACCAGGGACCTCTGGTCCCATTTTGGGCCTCAAACTAAACTGGTTACTCTGGCCCCTCTGGGCCTCACCCTTACCTGGTGACGCTGGTCACCCCTTGGGCTTCATGGGCCTGGTGAATCTGGTCCTTGGCTGGTCCTAACCTGCATCTGGTGACTGAACGCCACCTGGGCCTCACCTGGACTTGGTGAATCCTGTTGCCACCTGCGCCTCACCTGGACCTTCTGACGTGGTCCCACCTGGACCTCACCTGGATCTGCTGTCTCTGGTTCCCATATGGGGCTCTCCAAGACCTGGTTCCTGTGGTCTCCATCTGGCCTCACCTGGAACACAATGTCTCTGATCCATATTTGGGCCTCTCCTGGACCTGTTGACTCAGGTCCTTACCTAGGCATCATTGGGACCTGGATACTCTCTTATATACCTGGGCCTCATCTGGAACTGGTTACTGTGGTCCCACATGGGCCTCACCTGGAGGAGGTGACTGGTTCCCACAGGGACCTCAACTGCACCTGGTGACTCAGGTCCTCATATGGGCATCATGGGACCTGGTTTCTTAGTTACACATCGGGGCTTCATCTGGACCTAGTGATACTCGTCCCCCTCTGGGCCTCACTCTGACGTGGTGACTCTGGTCCCCACCTGGATATCACCAGAACCGGGTGCCTCTGGTCCCCTCTGGGACTCCCCCTGAGCTGGGGACACTAGTCTTCAACTGGGCCTCAACAGGACCTAGTGAATCTACTCCTCACTTAGGCCTCGTCTGGACCTTGTGACTCTTTTCGCACCTGGCAACAATGGGACATTGTTACTCTGTTCCACAACTGGGCCTCACCTGGACATGATAACTTTGCTCCACACTTTGGCCTCAACTGGTTCTGATGACACTGGTCGCCCCACCTTGTCCTCAATCTGGACCTGGTGACTGTGGTCCCCACCTGGGTCTCACCTGGACCTGGTGACTCTCGTTCCCACATGAACCACACCTGGACCTGGTGTCTATGGTGTTCTTGTAGACTCACATTTACCTGGTGACTCCTGTCCCCACTAGGGCATCACCTGGATCTGGTGACTCTGGCCTGCAGGTTGGCCTCACCTGGACCTGGTGAGTGGGGTTGCCACCTGGGCATCACCCATACCTGGTGACTCAGGTCCCCACGTGGGCCTCTTGGACCTGGTGAATCTGGTCCGTACCTGGTCCTCTCCCAGACCCTGGGACTCTGGTCACCACCTGGGCCTCACCTGGACCTAATGAATGAATCTGGTCCCCATCTGGTCCTCACCCAGTCCTGGTGACTTTGTTCCCCACCTGGACCTGATTGCTGTGGACTCTTTCTTGGCCTCACCTGGACCTGGTGACTCTGATCCTATCTGCGCGTCACCCAGACCTGGTCACTCTGGTCCTCACCTGGGCATCATTGGTACCTGGTGACTCTGTTCGAGACCTGAGCCTCACCTGGACATGATGACTCTGGAACCACTCTGGGCCTAACCCTGACCTGGTGATCTGGTCCCATCTGGATGTCACCTGGACCAGTGATACTGGACCCCTCTAGGCCTCAACCAGTTCTGGTGACTATTGTCCTCAACTGGGCCTCACCTGGACCTAGTGAATATGCTCCATCTGGGCCTCATTTGGACCTGGTGAATCTGGTCCTTACCTGGTCCTCACCCGGAACTGGTAACCCTTGTCACCACTGGGAATCACGTGGACCTGGTGAATCTGATCCCCATCTGGGCCTTACCTTTCCTGGTGACTTTGATCCCCACCTGGACCTGATTGCTGTGGACTCCTTCTTGGCCTCAACTGGAACTTGTGACTCTGCTCCTAACTGGGCCTCACCCAGATCTGTGACTCTGGTCCTCACATGTGGGCCATTATGACCTGGATACTCTGTTCCACACCTGAACCTCACCTGGACATGATGATTCTGGATGCCCTCTGGGCCTCACCCTGACATGGTGACTCTGGTCCCCATCTGGATGTCCCCTAGACCAGGTGAATCTGGTACCCCTCTAGGCGTCAACTAGACCTGGTGACTCTGGTCCTCATCTGGGCCTCACCTGGACCTAGTGAATATTCTCCCCACCTGCGCCTCACTGGACCTGGTGACTCTGATTCTACCTGGGCATCATTGGGACATGGTTACTGTATTACCACTGGGACTGACTGATCCTGGTAACTCTGGTCCTGACTTTGGCCTCTTCTGTACCAGGTGACTCTGGCTCCACCTGGGCCTCATGTACCTGGTGACTCTGATCCTAAGCATGGGCTCACCTGACCTGGTGACTGTGGTTCCCATCGAGACCTCACCTGGACCTCATGTCTCCGGTTACACCTGGGCCTCACAGGACCTGGTGTCTCTGGTACCCACCTGGGTAGCATCAGATATGGTTACACGGTTCACTAACACTCATCCAGCCGGACCTAATAACTCTGGTCTTCACCTGGGGGACACGAAGACATGGTGACACTGGTTCCCACCTGGGTCTCACCTGGACATGGTGAGTCGGATCCCACCTGGTCCTCACCTGTAACTGGTGATTTTCGTTCCCAATGGACATCATGTGGACCTGGTGGCTGCAGTGTTTCTAGCTTCTCATGTACCTCGTGTCTCTGGTCCCCACCGGGGCCTCTCCGGGACCGGGTGAGTGTGGTTGCCACCTGCACCTCACATGGACCTGGTGATTCTGGTCTGCACCTGAGACTACCCTGGATCTGGTGACTGTGGTCCCACTGGGCTTCACCTGGATTTGGGGACTCCGGTCCCCATCTTGGCCTCACCTGGCCCTGTTGACCATGGTCCTCTACTGTGCAAAATTGGGACCCGGTGACTGTGTTCCACAACTGGACCTCACCTGGACCAGGTGACTCTGGTCCCACTCTGGGTGTCACCGTGCCCTAGTGACTGTGAACCCACTTTGGCCTGTCTTGGACCTGCTGACCCTGGTTGCCACCTGCGCCTGACCTCGAACTGATGACTCTGGTTCTTTCAAGGGCCTTCCCTGGACCTGGTGATCCTGGTGGGACCTGGCCCACACCTGGACGTGGTGACTCCTGTCACCAATGGGGACTCACCTGGACCTGCTTACTCTGTTCCACACCTGGGCCTCAAGTAGACCTGTTGACCATGGTCCCCAAGCCGGCCTCTCATGGACCTGTTGCCTCTGATCCCACCGGGTCCTCACGTGTACCTGGTATCTCTGGTCCTCACCTGGGCCTCATCTGGACTAGTGACTCTGGTCCCCACCTGGGCTTCACATGGATCTGGTGACTCTGGTCCCCACCTGGACTTCACATGGATCTGGTGACTCTGGACCCACCTGGACCTCTCCTGGACCTCGTGACTCTCTTTCAACATGGACCTCACCTGGATCTGGTGAATCTGGTCCTCAGTTTGGCCTCACCTGGACTGGTGTCTCTCGTCCCCACTTTGACCTAACTCAGAACTGCTGAATCTTGCCCCACCTAGGCCGCACCAGACCTGGTGACTCTTGTCCCCAGCTATGCCTCAATTCGACCTGATGAATCTGGTCCTCACGTGGGACTCACCTGTCCTGGGACTCAGCTGGATAGAGTGGCTCTGGTTCTCACAAGGGGCTCACCTGATACTGCTGAATGTGGTCTTATTCATGCCTCACAGGACCTAGTGATTCTGTTCCCCATCTGGGCCTGCATGGCCCTAGTGACTCTGGTCCTCACCCAGGCGTCATTGTGACCTGGATACTCTATTCCACACCTGGGCCTCTCTTTGACCAGGGACCTCTGGTCCCATTCTGGGCCTCAAAAAACTGGTTACTCTGGTCCCCTCTGGGCCTCACCCTGCCCTGGTGACTCTGGTCACCCGTTGGGCTTCACTTGGGCCTGGAGAATCTGGTCCTATCTGTTCCGCACCTGGATCTGGTGACTGGTCGCCACCTGGGCCTCACCTGGACTTGGTGAATCCTGTTGCCTCCTGCGCCTCACCTGGACCTTGTGACTGTGGTCCAACCTGGACCTCACCTGGACGAGGTGACTGGTTCCCACAGGGACCTCACCTGGACCTGGTGACACAGGTCCTCATATGGGCTTCATGGGACCTGGTTTCTCAGTTCCACATCGGGGCCTCACCTGGACCTAGTGATTCTGTCCCCCTCTGGGCCTCACCCGGACGTGGTGATTCTGGTCCCCACCTGGATATCACCAGAACCGGGTGACTCTGGTCCCCCTCTGGGACTCACCCGGAGCTGGGACACTGGTCCTCAGCTGATCCTCAACAGGACCTGGTGAATCTACTCCTCACTTAGGCCTCGTTTGGACCTTGTGACTCTTTTCTACCTGACATCAATGGGACATGGTTATTCTGTTCCCCACCTGGGCCTCACCTGGACATGATAACTTTGCTCCACACTTTGGCCTCAACTGCTCCTGATGACTCTCGTCCCCCACCGAGGCCTCAATCTGGACCTGGTGACTGTGGTCCCCACCTGGGTCTCACCTGGACCTGGTGACTCTCGTTCCCACATGAAACACACCTGGACCTGGTGACTGGTTTTCTTGTAGACTCACATTTACCTGGTGACACCGGTCCCACTAGGGCCTCACCTGGATCTGGTGACTCTGGCTGCAGGTTGGCCTCACCTGGACCTGGTGAGTGGGGTTGCCACCTGAGCTTCACCCATACCTGGTGACTCAGGAACCCACGTGGTTCTCTTGGACCTGGTGAATCTGGTCCTTACATGGTCCTCTCCCAGACCCGGGGATTCTGGTCACCTCCTGGGCCTCACCTGGACCTGGTGAATCTCTACCCCATCTGGGCCTCAACCAGTCCTGGTGAGTTTGTTCCCCACCTGGACCTGATTGCTTTGGACTCTTTCTTGGCCTCACCTGGAACTGGTGACTCTTATCCTCTCTGCGCGTGACTCAGGCATGGAGACTCTGGTCCCCATCTGGATGTCACCTGGACCAGGTGATTCTGGTACCCCTCTAGGTCTAAACCAAGATCTGGTGTCTCTGTCCTCAACTGGGCCTCGTCTGGACCTAGTGAATATGCTCCATCTGGGCCTCATTTGGACCTGGTGACTCTCTTCCCTACCTGGGCATCATCAGGACAAGGTTCCACTGCATGGCCTTTAGGTTGGCCGCACCTGGACCTGGTAACTGTGGTTCTACCTGGGCATCATCGGGACGTGGTTACTCTATTCCCAGTGGGACTGACCTGATCGTGGTAACTCTGGTCCTGACTTTGGCCTCTTCTGTGCCATGTGACTCTGGCCCCCTGGACCTCACCTGTAAGTGGTGACTCTGATCCTAAGCATGGCCTCACCTCACCTGGTGACTGTGGTCCATCGGTACCTCACCTGGACCTCATGTCTCTGGTCCCAACTGGCACTCACCAGGACTTGTATCTGGTCCCACCTGAGTAGCATCAGGATATGGTTACACTTCACCAACAGTGACGCGGCCGGACCTATTAACTCTCGTCTTCACCTGGTCCACACTTGGACATGGTGACACTGGTTCCCACCAGGGTCTCACCTGGACATGGTGACTCAGATCCCCACCTGCTCCTCACCTGTAACTTGTAATTCTCGTTCCCACATGGACATCATGTGGACCTGGTGGCTGCAGTGTTACTAGCTTCTCATGTACCTCGTGACTCTGGTCCCCACCAGGGCCTCACCGGGACTTGGTGAGTGTGGTTGCCACCTGCACTCACCAGGACCTGGTGATTCTGGTGTCCACCTGAGACTACCCTGGATCTGGTGACTGTGGTCCCCACCTGGGCTTCACCTGAATTTGGGGACTCCGGTCCCCATCTGGGCCTCAACTGGCCCTGTTGACCAGGTCCTCAACTGTGCAGAATTGGGACCCGGTGACTGTATTCCACAACTGGATCTCACCTGGACAAGTGACTCTGGTCCCCCTCTGGGTCTCACTTGCTCTAGTGACTGTGAACCCCACTTTGGCCTGACTTGGACCTGCTGACCCTGGTTGCCACCTGCGCCTGACCTCAAACTGTTGACTCTGGTTCTCTCAAGGGCCTCCCCTGTACCTGGTGATCCTGGTCCCCAATTGGTCCTCAACTGGACGTGGTGACTCTTCTCACCACCGGGGACTCACCTGGACATGATTACTTTGTTCCACACCTGGGACTCACGTAGACTGTTGACGATGTCCCTAGCCGGCCTCACTGGACCTTTGCTTGATCCCCGCCGGGGCTCACGTGTATCTGGTAACTTGATCCTCACCTGGGCCTCATCTGGACCTAGTGACTCTGGTCCCCACCTGGGCTTCACCTGGATCTGGTGACTCTGGTCCCCACCTGGACTTCACCTGGATCTGGTGACTCTGGTCCCCACCTGGACCTCTACTGGACTGTGACTCTCTTTCCAAATGGACCTCACCTGGATCTGGTGACTCTGGTCCTCAGTTTGGCCTCACTTGGACTGGTGTCTCTCGTCCCCACTTTGACCTAACTCAGAACTGCTGAATCTTACCCCACCTAGGCCGCACAGAGACCTGGTGACTCTTGTCCCCAGCTATGCCTCAATTCAACCTGATGAATCTGGTCCTGACGTGGGGCTCACATGGACCTAGGACTCAGCTGGATAGAGTGGCTCTGGTTCCCACAAGGGGCACACCTGATACTGGTGATTGTGGTCTTATTCTATGCCTCAGCAAGACCTAGTGATTCTGTTCCCCATCTGGGCCTGCATGGCCCTAGTGACTCTGGTCCTCACCCAGGCGTCACTGGGACCTGGATACTCTATTCCACACCTGGGCCTCAATTTGACCAGGGAACTTTGGTCCCATTCTGGGCCTCAAACTAAACTGCTTACTCTGGTTCCCCCTCTGGGCCTCACCCTTACCTGGTGACTCTGGTCACCCTTGGTTTTCACTTGGGCCTGGTGAATCTGGTCCTTAGCTGGTCCACACCTGGATCTGGTGACAGGTCGCCACCTGGGCCTCACCTGGACTTGGTGAATCCTGTTGCCACCTGCGCCTCACCTGGACCTTGTGACTGTGGTCCCACCTGGACCTCACCTAGATTTGGTGGCTCTGGTTCCCATATGGCGCTCTCCTGGTCCTGGTTCCTGTGGTCTCCTTCTGGACTCACTTAGAACACAATGACTCTGATCCATATTTGGGCCTCTGCTGGACCTGTTGACTCTGGTCAACACTGGTCCTCAGCTGTTACTCAACAGGACCTGTGAATCTACTCCTCACTTAGGCCTCGTCTGACCTTGTGACTCTTTTCCCACCTGGCATCAATGGGACATGGATACTCTGTTCCCCACGTGGGCCTCACCTAAACATGATAACTTTGATCCACACTTTGGCCTCAACTGCTCCTGATAACTCTCGTCCCACCACCTAGGCCTCAATGGACCTTGTGACTGTGGTCCCCAACTGGGTCTCACCTGGACCTGGTGACTCTCGTTCCCACATGAACCACACCTGGACCTGGTGACTGTGGTGTTCTTGTAGACTCACATTTACCTGGTGACACCGGTCCCCACTAGGCCTCACCTGGATCTGCTGACTGTGGCCTGCAGGTTGGCCTCACCTGGACCTGGTGAGTGGGGTTGCACCTGAGCTTCACCCATACCTGGTGACTCAGGAACCCACGTGGTCCTCTTGGAACTGGTGAATCTGGTCCTTACATGGTCCTCTCCCAGACCCGGGGATTCTGTCACCACCTGGGCCTCACCTGGACCTGGTGAATCTCTTCCCCATCTGGGCCTCACACGGTCTTGGTGACTTTGTTCCCCACCTGGACCTGATTGCTGTGGACTCTTTCTTGGCCTCACCTGGAACTGGTGACTCTTATCCTCTTGCGCGTGACTCAGGCCTGGTGACTCTGGTCCTCATCTGGGCATCATTGGTACCTGGTGACTCTGTTCAACACCTGAGCCTCACCTGGACATGATGACTCTGGAACCCCTTTGGGCCTCACCCTGACCTGGTGACTCTGGTCCCCATCTGGATGTCACCTGGAAGAGGTGATTCTGGTACCCCTCTAGGCCTCAACCAGATCTGGTGTCTCTGGTCCTCAACTGGGCCTCGGCTGGACTTAGTGAATATGCTCCATCTTGGCCTCATTTGGACCAGGTTACTCTGGTCCCTACCTGGGCATCATGGGGACCTGGTTCCACTGCATGGCCTACAGGTTGGCCTCACCTGGACCTGGTAACTCTGGTCCCTACCTTGGCATTATCGGGACTCGGTTACTTTGCATGGCCTGCAGGTAGGCCTCACCTGGACCCGGTGAGTGGGGATGCCACTTGGGCCTCACCCATACCTGGTGACACAGGCCCCTACGTGGGCCTCACTTGGACCTGTTGTATCTGGTAATTCTGGCACCACCTGGGAATCACCTGGACCTGGTGAATCTGGTAACTCTGGTCACCACCTGGGAATCACCTGACCTGGTGAATCTGTGTCCCCATCTGGGCCTCATCCAGTCCTCGTGACTTTTTTACCCACCTGGACCTGATTGCTGTGGACTCCTTCTTAGCCTCACCTGGACTGTTGACTCTGATCCTAACAGGGCATCACTCAGATCTGTTGACTCTGGTCCTCTCCCTGTGGACCATTATGACCTGGATACTCTCTTCCACACGTGAGCCTCACCTGGACACGATGACTCTGGATCCCCTCTGGCCCTCTCCCTTGACATGGTGTCTCTGGTCCCCATCTGGAAGGTACCTAGACCAGGTGAACCTGGTACCCCTCTTAGGCCTCAACTAGACCTGGTGACTCTGGTCCTCTACTGGGCCTCAACGGGACGTAGTGAATATGCTCCCCACCTTCGCCTCATCTGGACCTGGTGTCTCTGGCTCCACCTGGGCCTCACCGCTAACTGGTGACTTGATCCTAAGCCTGGCCTTCACCTGACCTGGTGACTGTGGTTTCCATCGGGACCTCACCTGGACCTCATGTCTCTGGTCCCACCTGGGCCTCACCAGGACCTTGTGTCTCTGGTTACCACCTGGGTAGCATCAGGATATGGTTACACTGTTCACTATCAGTGGACCCAGCCGGACCTATTGTCTCTGGTCTTCACCTGGGCCACACTGGACATGGTGACACTGGTTCCCACCTGGGTCTCACCTGGACATGGTGAGTCGGATCCCCACCTGGTCCTCGCCTGTAACTGGTGATTCTCGTTCCCACATGGACATCATGTGGATCTGGTGGCTTCAGTGTTTCTAGCTTCTCATGTACCTCGTGACTCTGGTTCCCATAAGGGCCTCACCGGGACCTGGTGAGTGTGGTTGTCACCTGCACCTCACATGGACCTGGGGATTCTGGTCTGCACCTGAGACAACCCTGGATCTGGTGACTGTGGTCTCCACCTGGGCTTCACCTGGATTTGGGGACTGTGGTCCCCATCTGGGCCACACCTGGCCCTGTTGACCATGGTCCTCAACTCTGCAGAATTGGGACCCGGTGACTTTGTTCCACAACTGGACCTCACCTGGACCACGTGACTCTGGTCCGCCTCCGGGTCTCACCGTACCCTAATGACTCTGAACCCCACTTTGGCCTGACTTGGACCTGCTGACCTTGGTTGCCACCTGTGCCTGACCTCGAACTGTTGACTCTGGTTCTTTCAAGGGCCTCCCCTGTACCTGGTGATCCTGGTCCCCACCTGGGTCTCACCTGGACGTGGTGACTCTTGTCACCACCGGGGACTCACCTGGACCTGGTTCCTGTGTTCCACACATCGGCCTCAAGTAGACCTGTTGACCATGGTCCCCAAGCCGGGCTCACATGGACTTCTTGCCTCTGATTCCCACCGGGGCCTTACGTGTACCTGGTAACTCTGGTCCTCACCTGGGCCTCATTTGGACCTAGTGAGTCTGGTGCCAACCTGGGCTTCATCTGGATCTGTTGACTCTGGTCCCCCCCTGGACTTCACCTGGATCTGGGGACTCTGGTCTGCTTCTGGACCTCTCCTGGACCTGGTGACTCTCTTTCCAACATGGACCTCAACTGGAACTGGTGACTCTGATACTCAGTTGGCATCACATGGACCTGTGTCTCTCGTCCCACTTTGATCTAACTCAGAACTGCTGAATCTTGCCCCACCTAGGCCGCACCTAGACTGGTGACTCTTGTCCCAGCTATGCCTCAATTCGACCTGATGAATCTGGTCCTCACGTGGGCCGCACATGCACCTGGGACTCAGCTGGATAGAGTGGCTCTGGTTCCCTCAGGGGCTCACCTGATACTGGTGACTGTGGTCTTATTCTATGCCTCACCAGGACCTAGTGATTCTGTTCCCCATCTGGGCCTGCATGGCCCTTGTGACTCTGGTCCTCACCCAGGCATCATTGGGACCTGGATACTCTATTCCACACCTGGACCTCACACTGCCAAGGGAATTCTGATCCCATTCTGGGCCTCCAACTAAACTGCTTACTCTGGTTCCCCCTCTGGGCCTCAACCTTACCTGGTGACTCTGGTCACCCCTTGGGATTCACTTGGGCCTGGTGAATCTGGTCCTTAGCTGGTCCGCACCTGGATCTGGTGACTGGTCGCCACCTGGGCCTCACCTGGACTTGGTGAATCCTGTTGCCACCTGCGCCTCACCTGGACCTTGTGACTGTGGTCCCACCTGGACCACACCTGGATCTGGTTGCTCTGGTTCCCATATGGGGCTCTCCTGAATCTGGTCCGTGTTGTCTCCATCTGGCCTCACCTGGAACACAATGACTCTGATACATATTTGGGCCTCTCCTAGACCTGATGACGCTGGTCCTTACCTGGGCATCACTGGGACCTGGATACTCTCTTATATACCAGGCCTCACCTGGACCTGGTGGACTGTGGTCCCACCTGGGCCTCACCTGGACGAGGTGACTGGTTCCCACAGGGACCTCACCTGGACCTGGTGATTCAGGTCCTCATAGAGGCATCTATCGACCTGGTTTCTCAGTTCCACATCGGGGCCTCACCTGGACCTAGTGATTCTCGTCCCCTCTGGGCCTCACCCTGACGTGGTGACTCTGGTCACCCCTGGATATCACCAGAACCGGGTGACTCTGGTCCCCCTCTGGGACTCTCCCGGAGCTGGGGACACTAGTCCTCAGCTGGGCCTCAACAGGACCTGGTGAATCTACTCCTCACTTAGGCCTCCTCTGGACCTTGTGACTCTTTTCCCACGTGGCATCAATGGGACATGGTTACTCTGTTGCCCACATGGGCCTCATCTGGACATTATAACTTTGCTGCACACTTTGGCCTCAACTTTTCCTGATGAATCTGGTCCCCGCACCTAGGCCTCAATCTGGACCTGGTGAGTGTGGTCCCCACCTGGGTCTCACCTGGACCTGGTGACTCTAGTTCCCACTTGAAAACACACCTGGCCCTGTTGACTGTGGTGTTCTTGTAGAGTCACATTTACCTGTGACTCCGGTCCCCACTAGGGCCTCACCTGGATCTGGTGACTCTGACCTGCAGGTTGGCATCACCTGGACCTGGTGAGTGGGGTGGCCAAATGGGCCGCACCCATACGTGTTGACTCAGGTCCACACGTGGGCCTCTTGGACCTGGTGAATCTTGTCCCTTAAATGGTCCTCTCCGAGACCCGGGGACTCTGGTCACCACCTGGGCCTCACCTGGATCTGGTGAATCTGGTCCCCATCTGGGCCTCACCCAGTCCTGGTGACTTTGTTCCCCACATGGACCTGATTGCTGTGGACGCCTTCTTGGCCTCACCTGGAACTGGTGACTCTGATCCTATCTGCGCGTCACCCAGACCTGGTGAATTTGGTCCTCAACTGGGCATCATTGGTACCTGGTGACTCTGTTCCACACCTGAGCCTCACTTGGACATGATGACTCTGGAACCTCTCTGGGCCTCACCCTTTCCTGGTGACTCTGGTCCCCATCTCGATGTCACCTGAACCAGGTGATTCTGGTACCCTTATAGGGCTCAACCAGATCTGGTGACTCTGGTCCTCAACTGGGCCTCACCTAGACCTAGTGAATATGCTCCATCTGGGCCTCATCTGGACATGGTGATTCTGATCCCTAACTCGGCATTACCGGGACATGGTTTCCACTGCATGGCCTGCAGGTGTGCCTCACCTGGACCTGATAAATCTAGACCCCACCTGGGCATCATCAGGACATGGTTCCTCGGCATGGCCTGCAGGTTGGCCTCACTTGGCCCTAGTGAGTGGGGTTGTCACCTGAGACTCACCCATGCCTGGTGACACAGGTCCCAACGTGGGCCTCACGTGGACGTGGTGAATCTGGTCCTTCCCTTGTCCTCACCTGGAACTGGTAACTCTGGTCATCACCTGGGAATCACCTGGACATTGTGATTCTGGTCCCCATTAGGCCTCATCCAGTACAGGTGACTTTGTTCCCACCTGGACCTGATTGCTGTGGACTCCTTCTAGGCCCTCACCTGGAACTAGTGACTCTGATCCTAACTGGGCCTCACCCAGTTCTGGTGAATCTGGTCCTCACCTGTGGACCATTATGACCTGGATACTCTGTTCCACACCTGAGCCTCACCTGGACATGATGACTCTGGATCCCCTCTGGGCCTCAGCCTGACATGGTGACTCTGGTCCCATCTGGATGTCACCTAGACCAGGTGAATCTGGTACCCCTCCAAGCCTCAACTACACCTGGTGACTCTGGTCCTCAACTGTGCCTAACCGGGACCTAGTGAATATGCTCCCCACCTGTACCTCATCTGGACCTGGTAACTCTGGTTCTACCTGGGCATCATCGGGACATGGTTACTCTATTCCACACTGGGACTGACCTGATCTTGGTAACTCTGGTCCTGACTTTGGCCTCTTCTGTACCAGGTGACTCTGGCTCCACCTGGGCCTCACCTGTACCTGGTGACTCTGATCCTAAGCATGGGCTCACCTGACCTGGTGACTGTGGTTCCCATCGAGACCTCATCTGGACCTCGTGTCTCTGGTCCCACCTGGGCCACACCAGGAGCTGGTGTCTCTGGTACCCACCTGTGTAGCATCAGGATATGGTTACACTGTTCACTCATATTGACCCAGCCGGAACTATTAACTCTGGTCTTCACCTGGGCCACACCTGGACATGGTGACACTGGTTCCCATCTGGGTCTCACCTGGACATGGTGAGTTCGGATCCCTACCTGGTCCTCACCTGTACCTGGTGATTCTCATTCCAGCATGGACATCATGTTCACCTGGTGGCTGCAGTGTTTCTAGCTTCTCATGTACCTCGTGACTCTGCTCCCCACCAAGGCCTTACTGGGACCTGGTGAGTGTGGTTGCCACCTGCACCTCACCTGGACCTGGTGATTTTGTTCTGCACCTGAGACTACCCTGGATCTGGTGACTGTGGTTCCCTCCTGGGCTTCACCTGGATTTGGGGACTCCGGTCTCCATATGGGCCTCACCTGGCCCTGTTGACCATGGTCCACAACTGGGCAAAATTGGGACCCTGTGACTGTGTTCCACAACTGGATCTCACCGGGAACAGGTGACTCTGGTCCCCCTCTGGGTCTCACCGTGCCCTATTGACAGTGAACCCCACTTTGGCTTGGCTTCGACCTGCTGACCCTGGTTGCCAACTGCGCCTGTCTTCGAACTGTTGACTCTGGTTCTTTCAAGGGCCTCCCCTGTACCTGGTGATCCTGGTTCCCACCTGGGCCTCACCTGGACGTGGTGACCCTTGTCAACACCAGGGACTCACCTGGACCTGCTTACTGTGTTCCACACCTGGGCCTCAAGTACACCTCTTGACCGTGGTACCCAAGAACGCCTAACATGGACCTGTTGACTCTGATCCCCACCGGGGCCTCACGTGTACCTCGTAACTCTGGTACTAACCTGGGCCTCACCTGCACCTAGAGACTCTGGTCCCCACCTGGACTTCACCTGGATCTGGTGACTCTGGTCCCCACCTGAAATTTACCTGGATCTGGTGATTCTGGTCCCCACCTGGACCTGTCCTGGACCTGGTGACTCTCTTTCCAACATGGACCTCACCTGGAACTGGTGACTCTGGTCCTCAGTTTGGCCTCACCTGGACCTGGTGTCTCTTGTCCCCACTTTGACGTAATTCAGAACTGCTGAATCTTGCCCCACCTAGGCCGCACCCAGACCTGGTGACTCTTGTCCCCAGCTATGCCTCAATTCGACCTGATGAATCTGGTCCTCACGTGGGCCTCACATGGACCTGGGACTCAGCTGGATAGAGGGGCTCTGGGTCCCACAAGGGTCTCACGTGATCCTGCTGACTGTGATCTAATCTATGCCTCACCAGGACCTAGTGATTCTGTTCCCCATCTGGGCTTGCATGGCCCTAGTGACTCTGGTCCTCACCCAGGCATCATTGGGACCTGGATACTCTATTCCACACCTGGGCCTCACTTTGTCCAGGGACATCTGGTCCCATTCTGTGCCTCAAACTAAACTGGTTACTCTGGTTCCCCCTCTGGGCCTCACCCTTACCTGGTGACTCTGGTCACCCCTTGGGCTTCACTTGAGCCTGGTGAATCTGGTCCTTAGCTGGTCCGCACCTGGATCTGGTGACAGGTCACCACGTGGGCCTCTCCTAGACTTGGTGAATCATGTTGCCACCTGCGCCTCACCTGGACCTTGTGACTGTGGTCCCTCTTGGACCTCACCTGTATCTGGTGGCTCTGGTTCCCATATGGGGCTCTCCTGGACCTGGTTCCTGTGGTCTCCATCTGGCCTCACCTGGAACACAATGACTCTGATCCATATTTGGGCCTCTCCGGACCTGTGGACTCTGGTCCTTACCTGGGCATCATTGGGACCTGGATACTCTCTTATATACCTGGGCCTCACCTGGACCTGGTGACTGTGGTCCCACCTGGGCCTCACCTGGACGGGGTTACTGGTTCCCAAAGGGACATCACCTGGACCTGGTGACTCAGGTCCTCATATGGGCATCATGGGACCTGGTATCACAGTTCGACATCGGGGCCTCACTTGGACCTAGTGATTCTCGTTTCCCTCTGGGCCTCACCCTGACGTGGTGATTCTGGTCCTCACCTGGTTATCACCAGAACCGAGGGACTCTGGTCCCCTCTGGGACTCACCCGGAGCTGGGGCCAGCGGTCCACAACTGGGCCTCAACAGGACCTGGTGAATCTACTCCTCACTTAGGCCTCGGCTGGACCTTGTTACTCTTTCCCCACCTTGCATCAATGGGACAAGGTTACTCTGTTCCTCACCTGGGCCTCACCTGGACATGATAACTTTGCTCCACACTTTGGCCTCAGCTGGTCCTGATGACTCTGGTCCCCCCACCTAGTCCTCAATCTGGACCTGGTGACTGGTCCCCACCTGGAACTCACCTGGACCTGGTGACTCTCGTTCCCACATGAACCACACCTGGACCTGGTGCTGTGGTGTTCTTGTAGACTCACATTTACCTGGTGACTCCGGTCCCCACTAGGGCCTCACCTGGATCTGGTGACTCTGGCCTGCAGGTTGGCCTCACCTTGACCTGGTGAGTGGGGTTGCCACCTGGGCCTCACCCATACCTGGTAACTTAGGTCTCCACGTGGGCCTCTTTGACCTGGTGAATCTATTACTTACCTGGTCCTCTCGCAGACCCTGGGACTCTGGTCAACACCTGGGCGTCACCTGGACCTGGTCAATCTGGTCCCCATCTGGGCCTCACCCGGTCCTGGTGACTTTGTTCCGCACCTGGACCTGATTGCTGTGGACTCTTTCTTGGCCTCACCTGGAACTGGTGACTCTGAACCTATCTGCGCGTCACCCAGACCAGGTGACTCTGTTCCTCACCTGGGCATCTTTGGTTCTTGGTGTCTCTGTTCCATACCTGAGCCTCACCTGGACATGATGACTCTGGAACCTCTCTGGTCCTCACCCTGACATGGTGATCCTGGACCCATCTGGATGTCACCTGGACCAGGTGATTCTGGTACCCCTCTAGGCCTCAACCAGATCTGGTGACTCTGGTCCTCAACTGGGCCTCACCTGGACCTAGTGAATATGTTCCATCTGGGCCTCATTTGGGCCTGGTGACTCTGGTCCCTACCTGGGCATCATCGGGACATGGTTCCACTGCATGGCCTCCAGGTGGCCTCAGCTGGACTTGGTATCTCTCGTCCCTACCTGGGCATCATCGGGACATGGTTCCTCTGCATGGCCTGCAGGTTGGCCTCACCTGGACCTGGTGACTGTGGTTCCCATCGGGACCTCACCTGGACCTCATGTCTCTGGTCCCACCTGGGCCTCACCAGGACCTGGTGTCTCTGGTACCCACCTGGGTAGCATCAGGATATGGTTACACTGTACACTAACAGTGACCCAGCCGGACCTATCAACTCTGGTCTTCACCTGGGCCACTCCTGCACATGGTGACACTCGTTCCCACCTGGGTCTCACCTGGAAATTGTAAGTCAGATCCCCACCTGGTCCTAACCTGTAACTGGTGATTCTCGTTCCCACATGGATATCATGTGGACCTGGTGGCTGCAGTGTTTCTAGTTTGTCATGTACCTCGTGACTCTGGTCCCCACCAGGGCCTCAACGGGACCTGGTGAGAGTGGTTGCCAAATGCACCTCACCTGGACCTGCTGATTCTGGTCTGCACCTGAGACTACCCTGGATCTGGTGACTGTTGTCCCCAGCTGGGCTTCACCTGGATTTGGGGACACCGGTCCCCATCTTGGCCTCACCTGGCCCTTTTGACCATGGTCCTCAACTGGGCAAAATTGGGACGCGGTGACTGTGTTCCACAACTGAACCTCACCTGGACCACGTGACTCTGGTGCCGCTCTGGGTCTCACCATGCTCTAGTTACTGTGAACCCCACTTTGGCCTGACTTGGACCTCCTGACCCTGGCTGAAACCTGCGCCTGACCTCGAACTGTTGACTCTGGTTCTTTCAAGGGCCTCCCCTGTACCTGGTGATCCTGGTCCGCAACTGGTCCTCACCTGGACGTGGTGACCCTTGTCACCACTGGGGACTCACCTGGACCTGCTTACTGTGTTCCACACCTGGGCCTCAAGTAGACCTGTTGACCATGGTCCCCAAGCCGGCCTCAAATGGACCTGTTGCCTCTGATCCCCACCGGGGCCTCACGTGTACCTGGTAAAACTGGTCCTCACCTGGGCCTCTTCTGGACCTAGTTACTCTGGTCCCCACCTGTGCTTCACCTGGATCTGGTGACTCGGGTCCCCAACTGGACCTCACCTGGATCTGGTGACTCTGGTCCTCAGTTTGGCCTCACCAGGACCTGGTGTCTCTCGTCCCCACTTTGACCTAACTCAGAACTGCTGAATCTTGACCCACCTAGGCCGCATCCTGACCTGGTTACTCTTGTCCCCAGCTATGCCTCAATTCGACAAGATGAATCTGGTCCTCACGTGGGCCTCACATGGACCTGGGACTTACCTGGATAGAGTGTCTTTGGTTCCCACAAGGGGCTCACCTGATACTGGTGACTGTGGTCTTATTCTATGCCTCACCAGGACCTAGTGATTCTGTTCCCCATCTGGGCCTCCATGGCCCTAGTGACTCTGGTCCTCACCCAGTCATCATTGATACCTGGATACTCTATTCTACAACTGAGCCTCACTTTGTCCAGGGACCTCTTGTCCCATTCTGGTCCTTAAACTAAACTGGTTACTCTGGTTCCCGCTCTGGTCCTCACCCTTACGTGGTGACTCTGGTCACCCCTTGGGCTTCACTTGGGCCTGGTGAATCTGGTCCTTAGCTGGTCCGCACCTGGATCTGCTGACTGGTCGTCACCTGGACCCCACGTGTACTTGGTGAATCCTCTTGCCACCTGCGCCTCACCTGGACCTTGTGACTGTGGTCCCACCTGGACCTCAATTGGATCTGGTGGCTCTGGTTCCCACATGGGGCTCTCCTGGTCCTGGTACCTGTGGTCTCCACCTGGCCTCACCTGGAACACAATGACTGTGATCTATATTTGGGCCTCTCCTATACCTGTTGACTCTGGTCCTTACCTGGGCATCATTGGGACCTGGATACTCTCTTAAATACCTGGGCCAAACCTTGACCTGGTGACTGTGGTCCCACCTGGGCCTCACCTGGACGAGGTGACTGGTTCCCACAAGGACCTCACCTGGACCTGGTGACTCAGGTCCTCATATGGGCATCATGGGACCTGGTTTCTCAGTTCCACATCGGGGCCTCACCTGGACCTAGTGATTCTCGTCCCATTTTGGTCCTCATCCTGACGTGGTGACTCTGGTCCCCACCTGGATATCACCAGAACCGGGTGACGCTGGTCCCCTTCTGGGACTCACCCGGAGCTGGGGACACTGGTCCTCAACTGGGCCTCAACACGACCTGGTGAATCTACTCCTCACTTAGGCCTCGTCTGGACCTTGTGACTCTTTTCCCACCTGGCATCAATGGGACATGATTAGTCTGTTCCCCACCTGGGCCTCACCTGGACATGAGAACTTTGCTCCACACTTTGGCCTCAACTGGTCCTGATGACTCTGGTCACCCAACCTAGGCGTCAATCTGGACCTGATTGCTGTGGACTCCTTCTTAGCCTCAACTGGAACTGGTGACTCTGATCCAGATTGAAGATCCCCAATCTGGGCCTCACCTGGCCTTGTCAACCATGGTCCTCAACTGGCAAAATTGGGACCCGGTGACTGTGTTCCACCCCTGGACCTCACTTGGACCAGGTGACTCTGGTCCCCCTCTGGGTCTCACCGTGCCCTAGTGACTGTGAACCCCACTTTGGCCTGACTTGGACCTGCTGACCCCTGTTGACACCTGCGCCTGACCTCGAACTGTTGACTGGTTCATTCAAGGGCTTCCCCTGTACATGGTGGTCCTGATCCCCCCCTGTGACTCACCTGGACGTGGTGACTCTTGTCAACACCGGGGATTCACCTGGACCTGGTTACTGTGTTCCACACCTGGGCCTCAAGTAGACCTGTTGACCATGGTACCGAAGCCGGCCTCATATGGACCTGTTGCCTCTGATTCCCACCGGGGCTTCACGTGTACCTGGTAAAACTGGTCCTCACTTGGGCCTCATCTGGACCTAGTGATTCTGGTCCCCACCTTGACTTCACCTGGATCTGGTGACTCTGGTCCTCAGTTTGGCCTCACCTGTACCTGGTAACTCAGGTCCTCATTTGGGCATTATGGGACCTTTTTTCTCAGTTCCACATCGGGGCCTCACCTGAAACTAGTGATTCTCGTCCCCCTCTGGGCCTCACACTGACGTGGTGAGTCTTATCCCCACCTGGATATCACCAGAACCGGGTGACTCTGGTCCCCCTCTGGGACTCAACAGGACCTGGTGAATCTAGTCCTCACTTAGGCCTCATCTGTACCTTGTGACTCTTTTCCCACCTGGCATCAATGGGACATGGTTACTCTGTTCCCCACGTAGACATCACCTGGACATGATAACTTTGCTCCACACTTTGGCCACAACTTGTCCTGATCAATTTATTCCCCCCACCTAGGCATCATCTGGACCTGGTGACTATGGTCCCCACCTGGGTCTCACCTGGACCTGGTGACTCTCGTTCCCACATGAACCACACCTGGACCTGGTGACTGTGGTTTTCTTGTAGACTCACAATTACCTGGTGACTCCGGTCCCCACTAGGGCCTCACCTGGATCTGGTGACTCTGGCCTGCAAGTTGGCCTCACTTGGACTTGGTGAGTGGGGTTGCCACCTGGGCCTCACCCATACCTGGTGACTCAGTTTCACACGTGGGCCTCTTGGACCTGGTGAATCTCGTCCTTACCTGGTCCTATCCCAGACCCGGGGACTCTGGTCACCACCTCGCCTCACCTGGACCTGGTGAATCTGGTCCCCATCTGGGCCTCACCCAGTCATGGTGACTTTGTTCCCCACCTGGACCTGATTGCTGTGGACTTTCTCTTGGCCTCACCTGGAACTGGTGACTCTGATCCTATCTGAGCGTCACCAAGACCTTGTGACTCTGGTCCTCACCTGGGCTTCATTGGTACCTGGTGACTCTGTTCCACACCTGAGCCTCACCTGGACATGATGACTCTGGAACCTCTCTGGGCCTCACCCTGACCTGGTGACTCTTGTCCCCATCTGGATGTCAACTGGACCCGGTGACTCTTGTACCCCTCTAATACTCAACCAGATCTGGTGACTCTGGACCTCAACTGGGCCTCACCTGGACCTAGTGAATATGCTCCAACTGGGCCTCATTTGGATCTGGTGACTCTGGTCACTTCCTGGGCATCATCGGGACATGGTTCAGCTGCATGGCCTTCAGGTTGGCCTCACCTGGACCTGGTAACTCTGGTCCCTACCTGGGCATCATCGGGACATGGTTCCTCTACATGGCCTGCAGGTTGGCCTCACCTGGACCTGGTGAGTGGGGTTGGCACCTGGGTCTCACCCATACATGGTGACACAGGTCCCCTTGGGCCCAGTATGACCTGGTGAATCTCGTCATTACCTGGTCCTCACCCGCACCTGGTAACCCTGATCACCACCTGGGAATCACCTGTACCTGGTGAATCTGGTCCCCATCTGGGCCTACCCAGTCCTGGTGACTTTGTTCCCCTCTGGATCTGATTGCTGTGGACTCCTTCTTGGCCTCAACTGGAAGTGGTGACTCTGATCCAACCTGGGCCTCACCCAGATCTGGTGACTCTGGTCCTCACCTGTGGACCATTATGACCTGGATACTCTCTTCCACACCTGAGCCTCACCTGGACATGATGACTCTGGATCCCCTCTGGGCCTCACCCTGACATGGTGACTCTGGTCCCCATCTGGATGTCACCTAGAGTAGGTGAATCTGGTACCCCTCTAGGGCTCAAATAGACCTGGTGACACTGGTCCTCAACTGGGTGTCACCGAGACCTAGTAAATATGCTCCCCACCTGCGCCTCATCTGGACCTGGTGACGCTGGGTCTACCTGGGCATCATCGGGACATGGTTACTCTGTTTCCCACTGGGACTGACCTGATCCTGGTAACTCTGGTCCTTACTTTGGCCTCTTCTGTACCAGGTGACTCTGGCTCCACCTGGGCCTCACCTGTAACTGGTGACTCTGATCCAAAGCATGGCCTCTCCTGACCTGGTGACTGTGGTTCCCATCGGGACCTCACCTGGACCTCATGTCTCTGGTCCCACCTGGGCCTCACCAGGACCTGGTGTCTGTGGTACACACCTGGGTAGCATCAGGATATGGTTACACTGTTCACTAACAGTGACCCAGCCGGACCTATTAACTCTGGTCTTCACCTGGGCCACACCTGGACATGGTGACACTCGTTCCCACCTGGGTCTCACCTGGAAATGGTGAGTCAGATACCCACCTGGTCCTAACCTATAACTGTTGATTCTCGTTCCCACATGGACATCATGTGGACCTGGTGGCTACGGTGTTTCTAGTTTGTCATGTACCTTGTGACACTGGTCCCCACCAGGGCCTCAGCGGGACCTGGTGAGTGTGGTTGCCACCTGCAACTCACCTGGACCTGGTAATTCTGGTCTGCACTTGAGAGTACCCTGGATCTGGTGACTGTGGTCCCCACCTGGGCTTCACCTGGATTTGGGGACTCTCGTCCCCATGTGAGGCTCACCAGGCCCTGTTGACCATGGTCCTCAACTGGGCAAAATTGGGATGCGGTGACTGTGTTCCACAACTGGACCTCACCTGGACCAAGTGAATCTGGTGCCCCTCTGGGTCTCACCATTCCCTAGTGACTGTGAACCTCACTTTCCCCTGACTTAGACCTGCTGGCCCTGGTTGAAACCTGCGCCTGAACTCGAACTGTTGACTCTGGTTCTTTCAAGGGCCTCCCCTGTACCTGGTGATCCTGGTCCGAACCTGGGCCTCACCTGGACGTGGTGACTCTTGTCACCATGGGGACTCACCTGGACCTGCTTACTGTGTTCCACACCTGGGCCTCAAGTAGACCTGTTGACCATGGTCCCCTAGCCGGCCTCACATGGACCTGTTGCCTCTGATCCCCACTGGGGCCTCACGTGTACCTTGTAACTCTGGTCCTCACCTGGGCCTCATCTGGACCTAGAGACTCTGGTCCCCACCTGGGCTTCACCTAGATCTGGAGACTCTGGTCCCCATCTGGACTTCACCTGGATCTGGTGACTCTGGTCCCAATCTGGACCTCTCCTGGTCTTGGTGTCTCTCTTGCCCACTTTGACCTAACTCAGAACTGCTGAATCTTGCCCCACCTATTCCGCACCCAGGCCTGGTGACTCTTGTCCCTAGCTATTCCTCAATTCGACCTGATGAATCTGGTCCTCACGTGGACCTCACATTTACCTGGGACTCATCTGGAAAGAGTGGCTCTGGCTCCCACTAGGGGCTCACCTGATACTGCTGAATGTGGTCTTATTCTATGCCTCACCAGAACCTAGTGATTCTGTTCCCCATCTGGGCCTGCATGGCCTTAGTGACTCTGGTCCTCACTCAGGCATCATTGGGACCTGGATACTCTATTCCACACCTGGGCCTCACTTTTACCAGGAACCGCTGGTCCCATTCTGGGCCTCAAACTAAACTGGTTACTCTGGTCCCCCTCTTAACCTCACCCTTACCTGGTGACTCCTGTCACCTCTTGGGCCTCCACTGGGCCTGGTGACTCTGGCCTGCAGGTTGGCCTCACCTGGACTTGATTAGTTGATGCCACCTGGGCCTCACCCATACCTGGTGACTCAGGTCCCCACATGGGCCTCTTGGACCTGGTGAATCTGGCCCTTACCTGGACTTCTCCCAGACCCGGGGAATCTGGTCACAACATGGGCCTCACCTGGACCTGGTGAATCTGGGTCCATCTGGGCCTAACCCAGTCCTGGTGACTATGTTCCCCAACTGGACCTGATTGCTCTGGACTCTTTCTTGCCCTCACCTTGAACTGGTGACTCTGATCCTATTACCTAGTCCTCACCCGGAACTGGTAAATCTGGTCACCACCTGGGCATAACCTAGTCCTGGTGACTTTGTTCCCCACGTGGACCTGATTGCTGTGGACACCTTCTTGGCCTCACCTGGAAGTGGTAACTCTGATCACAACTGGGCCTCTCCCAGATCTGGTGACTCTGGTCCCCACCTGGACCTCTCCTGGACCTGGTGACTCTCTTTCCAACATGGTTCTTCCCTGGATTTGGTGACTCTGCTCCTCAGTTTGGCCTCCCCTGGACCTGGTGTCTCTCGTTCCCTCTTTGACCTAACTCAGAACTGCTGAATCTTGCCCCACCTACGCCACACCCAGACCTGGTGACTCTTGTCCCCAGCTATGCCTCAATTCGACCTGATGAATCTGGTCCTCACGTGGGCCTCACATGGACCTGGGACTCAGCTGGGTAGAGTGGCTCTGGTTCCCACAAGGGGCTCACCTGATACTGCTGACTGTGGTCTTATTCTATGCCTCACTAGGACCTAGTGATTCTGTTCCCCATCTGGGCCTGCATGGCCCTAGAGACTCTGGTCCTCACCCAGGCATCTTTGGGACCTGGATACTCTATTCCACACCTGGGCCTCACTTTGACCAGGGACCTCTGGTCCCATTCTCGGCCTCTAACTAAACTGGTTAGTCTGATTCTCCCTCTGGGCCTCACTGTTACCTGGTTTCTCTGGTCACCCCTTGAGCTTCACATGGGCCTGGTGAATCTGCTCCTTAGCTGATCCGCACCTGGATCTGGTGATTGGTCGTCACCTGGGACTCACCTGGACTTGGTGAATCCTATTGCCACCTGCGCCTCACCTGGACCCTGTGACTGTGGTCCCACCTGGACTTCACCTGGATCTGGTGGCTCTGGTTCCCATATGGGGCTCTCCTGGACCAGGTTCCTGTGGTCTCCATCTGGGCTCACCTGGAACACAATGACTCTGATACATATTTGGACCTCTCCTGGACCTGTTGACTCTGGTCCTTACCTGGGCATCATTGGGACCTGGATGCTCTCTTATATACCTGGGCCTCACCTGGTCCTGGTGACTGTGGTCCCACCTGGGCCTCACCTGGACGAGGTGACTGGTTCCCACAGGGACCTCACCTGGACTTGGTGACTCAGGTCCTCATATGGGCATCATGGGACCTGGTTTCTCAGTTCCACATCGGGGGCTCACCTGGACCTAGTGATTCTCGTCCCCCACTGGGCCTCACACTGACGTGCTGACTCTGGTCCCCACCTGGATATCACCAGAACCGGGTGACTCTGGTCCCCCTCTGGGACTCACCCGGAGGTGGGGACACTAGTCCTCAACCTGGCCTGAACATGACCAGGTGAATCTACTCCTCAATTAGGCCTCACCTGGACCTGTGTATCTTTTCCCACCTGGCATCAATGGGATATGGTTACTCTGCTCCCCACCTGGGCCTCACCTGGACATGATAACTTTGCTACACACTTTGGCCTCAACTGGTCCCGATGACTCTGGTCCCCCCAACTAAGCCTCAATCTGGACCTGGTGACTGTGGTCCCCACCTGGGTCTCACCTGGACCTGGTGACTCTCGTTCCCACAGGAACCACACCTGGACCTGGTCACTGTGGTCTTCTTGTGGACTCACATTTACCTGTTGACTCCGGTCCCCACTAGGGCCTCTCCTGGATCTGGTGACTCTGGCCTGCAGGCTGGCCTCACCTGGACCTGGTGAGTGCGGTTGCCACCTGGGCCTCACCCATACCTGGTGACTCAGATCCCCACGTGGGCCTCTTGAACCTTGTGAATCTGGTCCTTACCTGGTCCTCCCCCAGACCCGGGGACTCTGGTCACCACCTGGGCTTCACTTGGACCAGGTGAATCTGGTCCCCATCTGGGCCTCACCCAGTCCTGGTGACTTTGTTCCCCACCTGGACCTGATGCTGTGGACTTTTCTTGGCCTCACCTGGAACTGGTGACTCTGATCCTACCTGCGCGTCACTCATACCTGGTGATTCTGGTCCTCACCTGGGCATCATTGGTACCTGGTGACTCTGTTGCACACCTGAGCCTCACCTGGACATGATGACTCTGGAACCTCTCTGGGCCTCACTCTGAACTGGTGACTCTGGTCCCCAACTGGATGTCACCTGGGCCAGGTGTTTCTGGTATGGCTCTAGGCCTCAACCAGATCTGGTGACTCTTGTCGTCAACTGGGCCTCATCTGGATCTATTGAATATGCTCCATCTGGGCCTCATTTGGACCTGGTGACTCTGGACCCTACCTGGGCATCATCGGGACATGGTTCCACTGCATGGTCTGCAGGTTGGCCTCACCTGGTCCTGGTAACACTGGTCCCTACCTGGGCATCTTCGGAACATAGTTCCTCTACAGGCCTGCAGGTTGGCCTCACCTGGACCTGGTGAGTGGGGTTGCCACCTGGGCCTCACCCATACCTGGTGACAAAGGTCCCCACGTGGGCCGAAATTGGACCTGGTGAATCTGGTCCTTACCTTATCCTCACCTGGAAGTGGTAACCCTGGTCACCACCTGGGCCTCACCTGGACCTGGTGAATCTGGTCCCCATCTGTGCCTCACAATGTCCTGGTATCTTTGTTCCTCACCTGGACCTGATTGCTGTGGACTCCTTCTTGGCCTCACCTGGAACTGATGACTCTGATCCTAACTGGGTCTCAGCCAGATCTGGTGACTCTGTTCTTCACCTGTGGACCATTATGACCTGGATACTCTGTTCCACGCCTGAGCCTCACCAGCACATGATGACTCTGGATCCCCTCTTGGCCTCACCCTGACATGGTGACTATGGTCCACATCTGGATGTCACCTAGACCAGGTGAATCTGGAAACCCTCTAGGGCTCAACTAGACCTGGTGACTCTGGTCCTCAACTGGGCCTCACCGGAACCTAGTGAATATGCTTCCCACCTGCGCCTCATCTGGACCTGTTGACTCTGGTCCTTACCTGGGCATCACTGGGACCTGGATACTCTCTTTTATACCTGGGCCTCACCTGGACCTGGTGACTGTGGTCCCACCTGGGCCTCACCTGGACTAGGTGACTGGTTCCCACAGGGACATCACCTGGACCTGGTGACTTAGGTCCTCATATGGGCAGCATTCACCTGGTTTCTCAGTTCCACATCGAGGCTTCACCTGTTCCTAGTGATTCTCGTCCCGGTCTGGGCCTCACCTCGATCTGGTGACTCTGGTCCTCAGTTTGCCCTCACCTGGACCTGGTGTCTCTCGTCCCCATTTTGACCTAACTCAGAACTGCTGAATCTTGCCCCACCTAGGCCGCACCCAAACCTGGTGACTCTTTTCCCCAGCTATGCCTCAATTCGACCTGATGAATCTGGTCCTCACATGGGCCTCACATGGACCTGGGACTCAGCTGGATAGAGTGCCTCTGGTTCCAACAAGGCGCTCATCTGACACTGGTGACTTATTCACCAGTGGTCTTATTCTATGCCTCAGCCAGGACCTAGTGATTCTGTTCCCCATCTGGGCCTGCATGGCCCTAGTGACTCTGGTCCACATCCAGGCATCATTGGGACCTGGATACTCTATTCCACAATTGGGCCTCACTTTGACCAGGGACCTCTGGTCCCATTGTGAGCCTCAAACTAAACTGGTTACTCTGGTACCCCCTCTAGGCCTCACCCTTACCTGGTGACTCTGGTCACCCCTTGGGATTCACTTGGGCCTGGTGAATCTGGTCCTAAGCTGGTCCACACCTGGATCTGGAGACTGGACGCCACCTGGACCTCACCTGGATTTGGTGAATCCTTTGCCACCTGCGCCTCACCTGGACTTTGTGTCTGTGGTCTCACCTGGACTTCACCTGGATCTGGTGGCTCTGGTTCCCATATGGGGCTCTTTTGGAACTGGTTCCTGTGGTCTCCATCTGGCCTCCCCTGGAACACAATGACTCTGATCCATATTTGGGCCTCTCCTGGACCTGTTGACTCTGGACCTTACCTGGGCATCATTGGGACCTGGATACTCTCTTATATACCTGGGCCTCACCTGGAACTGGTGACTGTGGTCCCAACTGGGCCTCACCTGGACGAGGTGACTGGTTCCCACAGGGACCTCCCTGGGCCTGGTGACTCAGGTCCTCATATGTGCATCATGGGACCTGTTTTCTCAGTTCCACTTCGGGGCCTCACCTGGACATAGTGATTCTCGTTCCCCTCTGGGCATCATCCTGACGTGGTGACTCTGGCCGCACCTGACTCACACCAGAACAGGGTGACTCTGGTCCCCCTCTGGGAATCACCCAGAGCTGGGGACACTGATACTCAACTGGGCCTCAACAGGACCTGGTGAATCTACTCCTCACTTAGGCCTCGTCTGGACCTTGTGACTCTTCCCACCTGGCATCTATGGGATATTTTTACTCTGTTCCCCACCTGGGCCTCACTTGGACATGATAACTTTGCTCCATACTTTGGCCTCAACTCGTCCCGATGACTCTGGTCCCCCCACCTAGGCCTCAATCTGGACCTGGAGACTGTCATCCACACATGGGTCTCACCTGGACCTGGTGACTCTCGTGACCACATGAATCACACCTGGACCTGGTGACTGTGGTGTACTTGTAGACTCACATTTACCTGGAAACTCTGGCCCCACTAGGGCCTCACCTGGATCTGGTGACTCTGGCCTGCAGGTTGGCCTCACCTGGACTTGGTTAGTTGGATGCCACCTGGGCCTCACACATACCTGATGACTCAGGTCCCCACGTGGGCCTCTTGGACCTGGTGAATCTGGCCCTTACCTGGTCTTCTCCCAGACCCTGGGAATCTTGTCACAACCTGGGCCTCACCTAGACCTGGTGAATCTGGTCCCCATCTGGGCCTAACCCAGTCCTGGTGACTATGTTCCCCACCTGGACGTGTTTGCTCTGGACTCTTTCTTGCCTTCACCTTGAACTGGTGACTCTGATCCTATCAGTGTGTCACCCAGACCTGGTGACTCTCGTCCTCACCTGGGCATCATTGGTACCTGGTTACTCTGTTCCACACCTGAGCCTCACCTGGACATGATGTCTCTGGGACCTCTCTGGGCCTCACCCTGACCTGGTGATCTGGTCCCCATCTGGATGTCACCTGGACCAGGTGATTCTGGAACTCCTCTAGGCCTCAACCAGTTCTGGTGACTCTTGTCCTCAACTGGGCCTCACGTGGACCTAGTGAATATGCTCCATCTGGGCCTCATTTGGACCTGGTGATTCTGGTTACTCACTGGGCATCATCGGGAAATGGTTCCACTGCATGGCCTGCTGGTTTGCCTCACCTGGACCTGGTAACTCTGGTCCCTACCTGAGCATCATCGGGTCATCTTGACCTGGTGAGTGGGGTTCCCACCTGGATCTTACACATGCCTGGTGACACAGGTCCCCACGTGGGCCTCACTTGGACCTGGTGAATGTGGTCCTTACCTAGTCCTCACCCGGATGTGGTAAATCTGGTCACCACCTGGGCATCACCTAGTCCTGGTGACTTTGTTCCCCACCTGGACCTGATTGCTGTGGACACCTTCTTGGCCTCACCTGGAAGTGGTAACTCTGATCCTAACAGGGCCTCTCCCAGATCTGGTGACTCTGGTCCTCACCGGTGGACCATTATGACCTGGATACTCTGTTCCACACCTGAGCCTCACCTGGACATGATGACTCTGGATCCCCTCTGGGCCTAACCCTGACATGGTTACTCTGGTCCCCATCTGGATGTCACCTAGACCAGGTGAATCTGGTACCCCTCTAGGCCTCAACCAGATCTGGTGACTCTGGTCCTCAACTGGGCCTCACCTGGACCTAGTGAATATGCTCCATCTGGGCCTCATTTGGACCTGGTGACT
The DNA here is from genome assembly GCF_011100685.1 of Canis lupus familiaris. Lineage (NCBI taxonomy): Eukaryota > Metazoa > Chordata > Mammalia > Carnivora > Canidae > Canis > Canis lupus. The sequence goes on from NW_023330295.1 coordinate 295,276, forward strand.
CTGGTCCCTACGTGGGCAACATCGGGACATGGTTCCACATAATGGTCTGCAGGTTGGCCTCCTCTTGACCTGGTAACTCTGGTCCCTATCTGGGCATCATCAGGACACGGTTCCTCTGCATGACCTGCAGGTTGGCGTCACCTGGACCTCGTACCTCTGGTCCCTACCTGGGCATCATCGGTACACGGTTCCTCTGCATGGCCTGCAGGTTGGCCTCACCTAGACCTGGTGAGTGGGCTTGCCACCTGGGCCTCACCCATACCTGGTGACACAGGTCTCACGTGGGCCTCACTTGGACCTGGTGAATCTGGTCCTTACCTGGTCCTCACCCGGAAATGGTAACCCTTGTCACCACCTGGGAATCACCTGGACCTGGTGAATCTGATCACCATCTGGGCCTCACGCATTCCTGGTGACTTTGATCCCCACCTGGACCTGATTGCTGTGGACTCCTTCTTGGCCTCAACTGGAACTTGTGACTCTGCTCCTAACTGGGCCTCACCCAGATCTGGTGACTCTGGCCCTCACATGTGGACCATTATGACCTGTATACTCTGTTCCACACCTGAACCTCACCTGGACATGATGATTCTGGATGCCCTCTGGGCCTCACCCTGACATTGTGACTCTGGTCCCAATCTGGATGTCCCCTAGACCAGGTTAATCTGGTACCCCTCAAGGCGTCAACTAGACCTCGTGACTCTGGTCCTCATCTGGGCCTCACCTGGACCTAGTGAATATTCTACCCACCTGCGCCTCGCTGGACCTGGTGACACTGATTCTACCTGGGCATCATTATGACATGGTTACTGTATTACCCACTGGGACTGACCTGATCCTGGTAACTCTGGTCCTGACTTTGGCCTCTTCTCTACCAGGTGCCTCTGGCTCCAGCTGGGCCTCACCTGTACCTGGTGACTCTGATCCTAAGCATGGCCTCACCTGACCTGGTGACTGTGGTTCCCATCGAGACCTCACCTGGATCTCATGTCTCCGGTTACACCTGGGCCTCACCAGGACCTGGTGTCTCTGGTACCCACCTGGGTAGCATCAGGATATGGTTACACTGTTCACTAACACTCATCCAGCCGGACCTAATAACTCTGGTCTTCACCTGGGGCACACGAAGACATGGTGACACTGTTTCCCACCTGGGTCTCACCTGACCATGGTGAGTCGGATCCCCACCTGGTCCTCACCTGTAACTGGTGATTTTCGTTCCCACATGGACATCATGTGGACCTGGTGGCTGCAGTGTTTCTAGCTTCTCATGTACCTCGTGTCTCTGGTCCCCACCGGGGCCTCTCCGGGACCGGGTGAGTGTGGTTGCCACCTGCACCTCACATGTACCTGGTGATTCTGGTCTGCACCTGAGACTACCCTGGATCTGGTGACTGTGGTCTCCACCTGGGCTTCACCTGGATTTGGGGACTCCGGTCCCCATCTGGGCCTCACCTGGCCCTGTTGACATGGTCCTCAACTGTGCAAAATTGGGACCCGGTGACTGTATTCCACAACTGGACCTCACCTGGACCAGGTGACTCTGGTCCCACTCTGGGTGTCACCGTGCCCTAGTGACTGTGAACCCCACTTTGGCCTGACTTGGACCTGATGACCCTGGTTGCCACCTGCGCCTAACCTCGAATTGTTGACTCTGGTTCTTTCAAGGGCCTTCCCTGGACCTGGTGATCCTGGTCGGACCTGGCCCACACCTGGACGTGGTGTCTCCTGTCACCACCGGGAACTCACCTGGACCTGCTTACTGTGTTCCACACCTGGGCCTCAAGTAGACCTGTTGACCATGGTCCCCAAGCCGGCCTCACATGGACCTGTTGCCTCTGATCCCCACCGGGTCCTCACGTGTACCTGGTATCTCTGGTCCTCACCTGGGCCTCAAGTGGACCTAGTGACTCTGGTCCCCACCTGGGCTTCACATGGATCTGGTGACTATGGTCCCCACCTGGACTTCACATGGCTCTGGTGACTCTGGACCCCACCTGGACCTCTCCTGGACCTCGTGACTCTCTTTGCAACATGGACCTCACCTGGATTTGGTGAATCTGGTCCTCAGTTTGGCCTCACCTGGACCTGGTGTCTCTCGTCCCCACTTGGACCTAACTCAGAACTGCTGAATCTTGCCCCACCTAGGCCGCACACAGACCTGGTGACTCTTGTCCCCAGCTATGCCTCAATTCGACCTGATGAATCTGGTCCTCACGTGGGACTCACCTGGTCCTGGGACTCAGCTGGATAGAGTGGCTCTGGTTCTCACAAGGGGCTCACCTGATACTGCTTAATGTGGTCTTATTCTATGCCTCACCAGGACCTGGTGATTCTATTCCCCATCTGGGCCTGCATGTCCCTAGTGACTCTGGTCCTCACCCAGGCGTCATTGTGACCTGGATACTCTATTCCACACCTGGACCTCTCTTTGACCAGGGACCTCTGGTCCCATTCTGGGCCTCAAACTAAACTGGTTACTCTGGTTCCCCCTCTGGGCCTCACCCTGCCCTGGTGACTCTGGTCACCCGTTGGGCTTCACTTGGGCCTGTAGAATCTTGTCCTTATCTGTTCCGCACCTGTATCTGGTGAATGGTATCCACCTGGGCCTCACCTGGACTTGGTGAATCCTGTTGCCACCTGCGCCTCACCTAGACCTTGTGACTGTGGTCCCACCTGGACCTCACCTCGATCTGGTGGCTCTGGTTCCCATATGGGGCTCTCCTGGACCTGATCCCTGTGGTCTCCATCTGGCCTCACCTGGAACACAATGACTCTGATCCATATATGGTCCTCTCCTGGACATGTTGACTCTGGTCCTTACCTGGTCATCATTGGGACCTGGTTACTCTCTATATACCTGGGCCTCACCTGGACCTGGTGACTGTGGTCCCACCTGGGCCTCTCCTGGACGAGGTGACTGGTTCCCACAGGGACCTCACCTGGACCTGGTGACTGACTCAGGTCCTCATATGGGCATCATGGGACCAGGGTTCTCAGTTCCACATCGGGGTCTCATCTGTACCTAGTGATTCTCGTCCCCGTCTGTGCCTCACCCTGATATGGTGACTCTGGTCCCAACCTGGATGTCACCAGAACCGGGTGACACTGGTCCCCCTCTGGGCTCACCCGGATATGGGGACACTGGTCCTCAACTGGGCCTCAACAGGACCTGGTGAATCTACTCCTCACTTAGGCATCGTCTGGACCTTGTGACACTTTTCCCACCTGGCATCAATAGGACATTGCTACTCTGTTCCCCACCTGGGCCTCACCTGGACATGATAACTTTGCTCCACACTTTGGCCTCAACTGGTCCTGATGATTCTGGTCCCCCGACCTAGGCCTCAATCTGGACCTGGTGACTGTGGTCCCCACCTGGGTCTCACCTGGACCTGGTGACTCTCGTTCCCACATGAACAACACCTGGACCTGGTGACAGTGGTGTTCTGGTAGACTCACATTTACCTGGTGAATCCGGTCCCCACTAGGGACTCACGTGGATCTGGTGACTCTGGCCTGCAGGTTGGTCTCACCAGGACCTGGTGAGTGGGGTTGCCACCTGGGCCTCACCCATACCTGGTGACCTAAGTCCCTACGTGGGCCCCTTGGACCTGGTGAATCTTGTCCTTACCCGGTCCCCTCCTAGACCCGGGGACTCTTGTCACCACCTGGGCCTCACCTGGACCTGGTGAATCTCGTCCACATCTGGGCATCACCCAGTCCTGGAGACTTTGTTCCCCACCTGGACCTGATTGCTGTGCCCTTTCTTGGCCTCACCTGGAACTGCGCCTCACACATACATTGTGACAAGGTCCCCACGTGGATCTCACTTAGACCTGGTGAATCTCGTCCTTAACTGGTCCTCACCCGGAACTGGTAACTCTGGTCCACACCTGGGAATAACCTGGACCTTTTGAATCTGGTCCCCATCTTGGCCTCACACAGTCCTGGTGACTTTGTTCCCCACCTGAACCTGATTGCTGTGTACACCTTCTTGGCCTCACCTGGAACTGGTGACTCTGATCCTCACTGGGCCTCATCCAGATCTGGTGACTCTGGTCCTCACCTGTGGACCATTATGACCCGGATACTCTTTTCCACACCTGAGAGTCACTTGGTCATGATGACTCTGGATCCCCTCTGGGCCTCACTCTGACATGGTGACTCTGGTCCCCATCTGGATGTCACCTAGACCAGGTGAATCTGGTACCCTTCTAGGCCTCAACTAGACCGGGTGATCTGGACCTCAACTGGGCCTCACCGGGACCTAGTGAATATACTCCCCACCTGCGCCTCATCTGGACGTGGTGACTCGGGTTCTACCTGGGCATTATCGGGACAATGTTACCCTATGCCCGACTGGGACTGACCTGATCCTGGTAACTCTGGTCCTGACTTTGGCATCTTCTCTACCGGGTGACTCTGGTTCCACCTGGGCCTCACCTGTAACTGGTGACTCTGATCCTAAGCATGGCCTCACCTGACCTGGTGACTGTTGTTCCCATCGGGACCTCACCTGGACCTCATGTCTCTGGTCCCACCTGGTCCTCACCAGGACCTGGTGTCTCTGGTACCCACCTGGGTAGCATCAGGATATGGTTACACTGTTCACTAACAGTGACCCAGCCGGACCTATTAACTCTGGTCTTCACCTGGGGCACTCCTGCACATGGTGACACTGGTACCCACTTGGGTCTGACCTGAACATGGTGAGTCGGATCCCCGCCTGGTCCTCACCTGTAACTGGTGATTCTCATTCCCACATGGACATCATGTGGACCTGCTGGCTGCAGTGTTTCTAGCTTCTCATGTACCTCGTGGCTCGGGTCCCCACCAGCGCCTCACCGGGACCTGGTGAGTGTGGTTGCCACCTGCACCTCACCTGGACCTGGTGATTCTGGTCTGCACCTGAGACTACCCTGGATCTGGTGACTGTAGTCCCCACCTGGGCTTCACCTAGATTTGGGGACTCCGGTCCCCATCTGGGCCTCACCTGGCCCTGTTGACTATCGTCCTCAACTGGGCAAATTTGGGACCCGGTGACTGTGTTCCACAACTGGACCTCACCTGGATCAGGTGACTCTGGTCCCCCTCTGGGTCTCACCATGCCGTAGTGACTGTGAACCCCACTTTAGCATGACTTGGACCTGTTGACCCTGGTTGCCACCTGCGCCTGACCTCGAACTGTTGACACTGGTTCTTTCAAGGGCGTCCCCTGGACATGGTGATCCTGGTGCCCACATGGGCCTCACCTGGACCTGGTGACTCTTGTCACCACCGGGAAGTCACCTGGATCTGCTTACTGTGTTCCACACCTGGGCCTCAAGTAGACCTGTTGACCATGGTCCCCAAACCGGCCTCACATGGACCTGTTGCCTCTGATCCCCACCGGGGCTTCACGTATACCTGGCAACTCTGGTCCTCACATTCGCCTCATCTGGACCTAGTGACTCTGGTCCCCACCTGGGTTTCACCTGGATCTGATGACTCTGGTCCCCACCTGGACTTCACCTGGATCTGGTGACTCTGGTCCCCACCTGGACCTGACCTCCATCTGGTGACTCTGGTCCTCAGTTTGGCCTCACCTGGACCTGGTGAGTGGGGTTGCCACCTGGACCTCACCCATACCTGGTGACTCAGGTCCCCACTTGAGCCTCTTGGACCTGGTGAATCTGGTAATTCTGGTCACCACCTGGGAATCCCCTGGATCTGGAGAATCTGGTCGCCATCTGGGCCTCACCCAGTCCTGGTGACTTTGCTCCCCACCTGGACCTGATTGCTGTGGACTCCTTTTGGGCCTCACCTGGAACTGGTGAGTCTGATCCTAACTGGGCCTCACCCAGATCTGTTGACTCTGGTCCTCACCTGCGGACCACTATGACCTGGATACTCTGTTCCACACCTGAGCCTCACCTGGACATAATGACTCTGGATCCTCTCTGGGCCTCACTCTGACATGGTGACTCTGGTCCCCATCTGGATGTCACCTAGACCAGGTGAATCTGGTACCCCTGTTGGCTTCAACCAGACCTGGTGACTCTGGTCCTCAACTGGGCCTCACCTGGACCTAGTGAACATGCTCCTTACCTGCGCCTCATCTGGACGTGGTGACTCGGGTACTACCTGGGCATCCTCGGGACATGGTTACTCTATTCCCCAATGGGACTGACCTGATCCTAGTAACTCTGGTCCTGTCTTTGGCCTCTTTTGTACCAGGTCACTCTGGCTCCACCTGGGCCTCACCTGTAACTGGTAACTCTGATCCTAAGCATGGCCTCACCTGACCTGGTGACTGTGGTTCCCATCGGGATCTTACCTGGACCTCATGTCTCTGGTCCCACCTGGGCCTCACCAGGACCTGGTGTCTCCGGTACACACCTGTGTAGCATTAGGATATGGTTACACTGTTCACTAACAGTGACCCAGCCGGACCTATTTACTCTGGTCTTCACCTGGGCCACACCTGGACATGGTGACACTGGATACCAGCTGGGTCTCAACTTGACATGGTGAGTCAGATCCCCACCTGGTCCTCTTGTGTAACTGCTGATTCTCCGGCCCATATGGACATCATGTGGACCTGGTGGCTGCAGTGTTTCTAGCTTCTCATGTACCTTGTGACTCTGGTCCCCGCCAGGGCCTCACTGGGTCCTGGGGAATGTTGTTGCCACCTGCATCTCACTTGGACCTGGTGATTATGGTCTGCACCTGAGACTACCCTGGATCTACTGACTGTGGTCCCCATCTGGGCTTCACCAGGATATTTGGACTCCGGTCCCCATCTGGGCCTCACCTGGCCCTGTTGACTATCGTCCTCAACTGGGCAAAATTGGGACCCGGTGACTGTGTTCCAAAACTGGAAGTCACCTGGACCAGGTGACTCTGGTCCCCCTCTGGGTCTCACCGTGCCTAGTGACTGTGAACCCCACGTTGGCCTGACTTGGACCTGCTGACCCTGGTTGCCACCTGCGTCTAACCTCGAACTGTTGACTCTGGTATTTTCAAGGGCCTCCCCTGTACCTGGTGATCCTGTTCCTCACCTGGGCCTCACCTGGACGTGGTGACTCTTGTCACCACCGGGGACTCACCAGGACCTGCTTACTGTGTTCCACACCTGGGCCTCAAGTACACTTGTTGACCATGGTCCCCAAGCCGGCCTCACATGGACCTGTTGCCTCTGATCCCCACCGGGGCCTCAAGTGTACCTGGGAACTCTGGTCCTCACCTGGGCCTCATCTGGTCCTAGAGACTCTGGTCTCCACCTGGGCTTCACCTGGATCTGGTGACTAGGTCCCCACCTGGACTTACCTGGATCCGTTGACACTGGTCCCCACCTGGACCTCTCCTGGACATGGTGACTCTCTTTCCAACATGGACCTCACCTGGATCTGGTGACTCTGGTCCTCAGTTTGGCCTCACCTGGACCTGGTGTCTCTCGTCCCCACTTGAACCTAACTCAGAACTGCTGAATATTGCCCGAACCTGGCCACATCCATACCTGGTGACTCTTGTCCCCACCTTTGCCTCAATTCCACCTGATGAATCTGGTCCTCACGTTTGCCTCACATGGACCTGGCACTCAGCTGGTCCTGGGACTTAGCTGGATAGAGTGGATCTGGTTTCCACAAGGGGTCACCTGATACTGGTGACTGTGGTTTTATTCTATGCCTCATCAGGACCTAGTGATTCTGTTCCCCATCTGAGCCTGCATGGCCCTAGTGACTCTGGTACTCACCCAGGCATCATTGCGACCTGGATACTCTATTCCACACTTGGCCTCACTTTGACCAGGGACCTCTGGTCCCATTCTGGACCTCAAACTAATCTGGTTACTCTGGTTCCCCCTCTGGGCCTCACCCTTACCTGGTGACTCTGGTCACCCCTTGGGCTTCATTTGGGCCTGGTGAATCTGGTCCTTAGGTGGTCTGCACCTGGATCTGGTGACTGGTCGCCACCTGGACCTCTTCTGGACTTGGTGAATCCTGTTGCCACCTGGGCCTCACTTGGACCTTGTGACTGTGGTCCCACCTGGACCTCACCTGGATCTGGGGGCTCTGGTTCCCATTTGGGGCTCTCCTGGACCTGGTTCCTGTGGTCTCCATCTGGCCTATCCTGGAACACAATGACTCTGATCCATATTTGTGCCTCTCCTGCACTTGTTGACTCTGGTCTTTACCTGGGCATCATTGGGACCTGGATACTCTCTTATATACCTGGGCCTCACCTGGACCTGGTGATAGAGGTCCCACCTTGGCCTCACCTGGATAGGTGACTGGTTCCCACAGGGACCTCACCTGGTCCTGGTGACTCAGGTCCTCATATGGGCATCATGGGACCTGGTTTCTCAGTTCCACATAGGGGCCTCATCTGGACCTAATGATTCACCTTCCCCTCTGGGCCTCACCCTGACGTGGTGACTCTGGTCCCCACCTGGATATCACCAGAACCGCGTGACTCTGGTCTCCCTCTGAGACTCAGCGGAGCTGTGGACACTGGTTCTCAACTAGGCCTCAACAGGACCTGATGAATCTACTCTTCACTTAGGCCTCGTCTGACCTTGTGACTCTTTTCCCACCTGGCATCAATGGGACATTGTTACTCTGTTCCCCACCTGGGCCTCACCTGGACATGATAACTTTGCTCCATTCTTTGGCCTCAACTGGTCCTGATGACTCTCGTCCCCCCACCTAGGCCTCAATAGGGACCTGGTGACTGTGTTCCCCACCTGGGTCTCCCCTGGACCTGGTGACTCTCGTTCCTACATGAACCACACCTGGACTTGGTGACTGTGGTGTTCTTGTAGACTCACATTTCCCAGGTGACTCAGGTCCCCACTAGGGCCTCACCTCGATCTGGAGACTCTGGCCTGCAGGTTCGCCTCACCTGGACTTGGTGAGTGGGGTTGACACCTGTGGTCACCCATACCTGGTGACACAGGTCCCCACGTGGGCCTCTTGGACCTGGTGAATCTGGTCCTTACCTGGCATCTCTCAGACCCAGGGACTCTGGTCACCACCTGGACCTCACCTGGACCTGGTGATTCTGGTCCCCATCTGGGCCTCACCCAGTCCTGGTGACTTTGTTCCCCACCTGGACCTGATTGCTGTGGACTCTTTCTTGGCCTCACCTGGAACTGGTGACTCTGATCCTATCTGCGCGTCACCCAGATCTGGTGACTCTGGGCCTCACCTGGGCATCATTGGTACCTGGTGACTCTGTTCCACGCCTGAGCCTAACCTGGACATGATGACTCTGGAACCACTCTAGGCCTCTCCCTGACCTGATGCCTCAGGTCCCCATCTGGATGTCACCTGGACGATGTGATTCTGGTACCCCTCTAAGCCTCAACCAGATCTGGTGACAGTGGTCCTCAACTGGACCTCACCTGGACATAGTGAATATGCTCCATCTGGGTCTTTTTGGACCTGGTGACTCTAGTCCCTATCTGGGCATCATCGGGACATGGTTCCTCTGCATGGCCTGCAGTTTGGCCTCACCTGGACCTGGGGAGTGGGGTTGCCACCTGGGCCTCACCCATGCTTGGTGACACAGGTACCGACGTGGGCCTCACTTGGACCTGGTGAATCTGGTCCTTACCTGGTCCTCACCCGGAACTGGTAACTCTGGTCACCACCTGGGAATCACCTGTACCTGGTGAATCTGGTCCCCATCTGGGCCTCACCCAGTCCTCGTGACTTTGTTCCCCACCTGCACCTGATTGCTGTGGACTCCTTCTTGGCCTCACCTGGAACTGGTGACTCTGATCCTACCTGGGCCTCACCCAGATCTGGTGACTCTGGTCCTCACCTGTGGACCATTATGACCTGGATCTCTGTTCCACACCTGAGCCTCACCTGGACATGATGACTATGGATCCCCTCTGGGCCTCACCCTGACATGGTTACTCTGCTCCACATCTGGATGTCACCTAGACCAGGTGAATCTGGTACCCCTGTCGGCCTCAACTAGATCTGGAGATTCTGGTCCTCAAGTGCGCCTCAGGGAGACCTAGAGAATATGCTCCCCACCTGCTCCTCATCTGCACCTGGTGACTCTGGTTCTACCTGCGCATCATCGGGACATGGTTACTCTATTCCCCACTGGGACTGACCTGATCCTGGTAACTCTGGTCCTGACTTTGGCCTCTTCTGTACCAGGTGACTCTGGCTCCACCTGGGCTTCACCAGTAACTGGTGACTCTGATCCTAAGCATGGCCACACCAGACCTGGTGACTGTGGTTCCCATCGGGACCTCACCTGGACCTCATATCTCTGGTCCCACCTGGGCCTCACCAGTACCTGGTGTCTCTGGTACCCACCAGGGTAGCATCAGGATATCGTTACACTGTTCACTAACAGTGACCCAGCCGGACCTATTAACTCTGGTCTTCACCTGGGCCACACCTGGACATGGTGATTCTGGTCTGCACCTGAGACTACCCGGGATCTGTTGACTGTGGTCCCCACCTGGGCTTCACCTGGATATTTTGACTCCGGTCCCCATCTGGGCCTCACCTGACCCTGTTGACCATGGTCCTCAAATGGGCAAAATTGGGACCCGGTGACTGTGTTCCACAACTGGACCTCACCTCGACCAGGTTACTCTGGTCCCCCTCTGGATCTCACCGTTCCCTAGGGACTGTGAACCCCACTTTGGCCTGACTTGGACCTGCTGATCCTGTTTGCCACCTGCGCCAGACCTCGAACTGTTGACTCTGGTTCTTTCAAGGCCCTCCCCTGTACCTGGTGATCCTCGTCCCCAACTGGGCCTCACCTGGACGTGGTGACTCTTGTCACCACCGGGGACTCACCTCGACCTGCTTACTGTGTTCCATACCTGGGCCTCAAGTAGATCTGTTGACCATTGTCCCCAAGCCGGCCTCACATGAACCTGTTGCCTCTGATCAAAACGGGAGCTCACGTGTACTTGGTTACTCTGGTCCTCATCTGGGACTCATCTTGACTTAGTGAGTATGGTCCCCATCTGGGCTTCACGTGGATCTGGTGACTCTGGTCCCCAACTGGACGTCACCTGGATCTGGTGACACTGGTCCCTACCTGGACCTCTCCTGGACCTGGTGACTCTCTTTCCAACATGGACCTCACCTGGATCTGTTGACACTGGTCCTCAGTTTGGCCTCCCCTGGACCTGATGTCTCTCGTACCCATTTTGACCTAACTCAGAACTGCTGAATCTTGCCCCACCTAGGCCGCACCCAGACTTGGTGACTCTTGTCCCCAGCTATACCTCAATTCGACCTGATGAATCTGGTCCTCACGTGGGCCTCACATGGACCTGGGACTCAGCTGGATAGAGTGGCTCTGTTTCCCACAAGGGGCTCACCTGATACTGGTGACTGTGTTCTTATTCTATGCCTCACCAGGACCTAGTGATTCTGTTCCCCATCTGGGCCTGCATGGCCCTAGTGACTCTGGTCCACACCCAGGAATCATTGGGACCTGGATACTCGATTCCACACCTGGGCCTCACTCTGACCAGGGACCTCTGGTCCCAATCTGGGCTCCAAACTAAACTGGTTACTCTGAATCCCCCTCTGGGCCACACCCTTACCTGGTGACTCTGGTCAACCCTTGGGCTTCACTTGGGCCTGGTGAATCTAGTCCTTAATTTTCCGCACCTGGATCTGGTGACTGGTCGCCACCTGGGCCTCACCTGGACTTGGTGAGTCTTGTTGCCACCTCTGCCTCACCTGGACCTTGTGACTGTGGTCCCACCTGAACCTAACCTGGATCTGGTGGCTCTGGTTCCCATATGGGGCTCTCCTGGACCTGGTTCCTGTGGTCTCCATCTGGCCTCACCTGGAACTCAATGACTCTGATCCATATTTGGGCCTCTCCTGCAACTGTTGACTCTGGTGCTTACCTGGGCATCATTGAGACCTGGATACTCTCTTATATACCTGGGCCTCACCTTGACCTGGTCACTGTGGTCACACCTGGGTCTCACCTGGACGAGGTGACTGGTTCCCACAGGGACCTCACCTGGACCTGGTGACTCAGGTCCTTATATGTGCATCATGGGACCTGGTTTCTCAGTTCCACATCGGGGCCTCACCTAGACCTAGTGATTCTCGTCCCCCTCTCGGCCTCACCCTGACGTGGTAACTCTGGTCCCCACCTGGATATCACCAGAACCGTGTGACTCTGTTCTCCCTCTGGGTCTCACCCGGAGCTGGGGACACTGGTCCTCAACTAGGCCTCAGCAGGACCTGGTGAATCTACTCCTCACTTAGGCTTCGACTGGACCTGTGACTCTTTTCCCACCTGGCATCAATGGGACATGGTTACTCTGTTCCCCACCTGGGCCTCACCTGGACATGATAACTTTGCTCCGCACTTTGGCCTCAACTGGTCCTGATGACTCTGGTCCCCCGACCTAGGCCTCAATCAGGACCTGGTGACTGTGGTCCCCACCTGGGTCTCACCTGGACCTGGTGACTCTCGTTCCCACATGAACCACAGCTGGACCAGGTGACTGTGGTGTTCTTGTAGACTCACATTTACCTGGTGATTCCGGTACCCACAACGGCCTCACCTGCATCTGGTGACTCTGGCCTGCAGGTTGGCCTCACCTGGACCTGGTGAGTGGGGTTGCCACCTGGGCCTCACCCATACCTGGTGACTCAGGTTCCCAAGTGGGCCTCACTTGGACCTTGTATCTGGTCCTTACCTGGTGCTCACCCGGAACTGGTAACTGGTTACCACCTGGGAATCACCTGGACCTGGTGAATCTGGTCCCCATCTGAGCCTCACCCAGTCCTGGTGACTTTGTTCCCACCTGGACCTGATTGCTGTGGACTCCTTCTTGGCCTCACCTATAACTGGTGACTTTGATCCTAACTGGGCCTCACCCAGATCTGGTGACTCTGGTCCTCACCTGTGGACCATTATGTCCTGGATACTCTGTTCCACACCTTACCTCACCTGGACATGATGACTCTGGATCCCCTCTGGGCCACAGCCTGACATGGTGACACTGGTCCCCATCTGGATGTCACCTAGACCAGGTGAATCTGGTACCCCTCTAAGACAAAACTAGCCCGGGGGCATCTGGTCCTCAACTGGGCCTCACCTGGACCTAGTGAATATGCTCCCCACCTGCGCCTCATCTGAACGTGGTGACTCGGGTTCTACTTGGGCATCATCGGGACATGGTTACTCTATTCCCCACTGGGACTGACCTGATCCTGGTAACTCTGGTCCTGACTTTGGCCTCTTCTGTACCAGGTGACTCTGGCTCCTCCTGGACCTCACCTGTAACTGGTTACTCTGATCCTAAGCATGGCCTCACCTGACCTGGTGACTGTGGTTCCCATCGGGACCTCACCTGACCTCATGTCTCTGGTTCCACCTGGGCCTCACCAGTACCTGGTGTATCTGGTACCCACCGGGGTAGCATCAGTATATGGTTACACTGTTCACTAACAGTGACCCAGCTGGACCTATTAACTCTGGTCTTCACCTGGGCCACACCTGGACATGGTGACACTGGTTCCCACCTGGGTCTCACCTGGACATGGTGAGTCGGATCCCCACCAGGTCCTCACGTGTAACTGGAGATTCTCGTTCCCACGTGGACATCACGTGGAACTGGTGGCTGCATTGTTTCTAGCTTCTCATGTACCTCGTGACTCTGGTCCGCACCAGGGCCTCACCGGGATCTGGTGAGTGTGGTTGCCACCTGCAACTCACCTGGACCTGGTGAATCTGGTCTGCACCTGAGACTATCCTGGATCTGTTGACTGTGGTCCCCACCTGGTCTTCACCTGGATTTGGGGACTCCAATCCGCATATGGGCCTCACCTGGTCCTGTTGACCATGGTCCTCAACTGGACAAAATTGGGACCCGGTGACTGTGTTCCACAACTGGACCTCACCTGGACCAGGTGACTCTGGTCCCCCTCTGGGTCTCACCGTGCCCTAGTGACTGTGAACCCCACTTTGGCCTGACTTGGACGTGCTGACCCTGGTTGCCACCTGCCCTGACCTCGAACTCTTGACTCTGATTCTTTCAATGGCCTCCCCTGGACCTGGTGATCCAGGTCCCCACCTGGGCCTCACCTGGACGTGGTGACACTTGTCACCACCGGGGACTCACCTGGACCTGCTTACTGTGTTCCACACCTGGGCCTCAAGTAGACCTGTTGACCTTGGTCCGCAGGCTGGCCTCACATGGACCTGTTGCCACTTCTCCCCACCGGGGCGTCCCTTGAACCTGGTATCTCTGGTCCCAACCTTGACCTCATCTGGACCTAGTGACTCTGGTCCCCACCTGGGCTTCACCTGGATCTGGTGACTCTGGTCCCCACCTGGACCTTTCCTGTAACTGGTGACTCTCTTTGAACATGGACCTCACCTGGATTTGGTGACTCTGGTCCCCTCCTGGACCTCACCTGCATCTGGTGACTCTAGCCTGCTGGTTGGCCTCACCTGGACCTGGGGAGTGGGGTTGCCACCTGGGCCTCACACATAGCTGGTGACTCAGGTCCCCAGGTGGGCCTCATTTGGACCTGTTGAATCTGGTCCTTAGCTGTTCCTCTCCCAGCCCCGAGGACTCTGGTCACCACCTGGGAATAACCTGGACCTGGTGAATCTGGTCCAAATCTGGGCCTCACCAAGTCCTGGTGACTTTCTTCACCACCTGGACCTGATTTAGTAGACGCCTTCTTGGCGTCACCTGGAACTGGTGACTCTGATCCTATCTGCGTGTCACCCATATCTGGTGACTCTGGTCCTCACCTGGGCATCATTGGTACCTGGAGATTCTGTTCCACACCTGAGCCTCACCTGGACCCGATGACTCTGGAACCACTCTGGGCCTCACCCTGACCTGGTGACTCTGGTCCCCATCTGGATATCACCTCGATCAGGTGATTCTGGTACCCTTCTAAGCCGAACCAGATATGGTGAAACTGGTCCTCAACTGGGCCTCACCTGGACCAGGTGACTCTGGTCCCCCTCTGGGTCTGACCGTGCCCTAGTGACTGTGAACCCCACTTTTGCCTGACTTGGACCTCCTGACCATGGTTGCCACCTGCGCCTGACCTCGAACTGTTGACTCTGGTACTTTCAAGGGCCTCCCCTGTGCCTGGTGATCCTGGTCCCCACCTGGGACTCACCTGTACGTGGTGACTCTTGTCACCACCGGGGACTCACCTGGACCTGCTTTCTGTATTCCACACCAGGGCCTCAAGTAGACCTGTTGACCATGGTCCCCAAGCCGGCCTCACATGACCTGTTGCCTCTGATCCCCACCGGGGCCGCATGTGTACCTGTTAACTCTGGTCCTCACCTGGGCCTCATCTGGACCTAGTGACTCTTGTCCCCACCTGGGCTTCACCTGGATCTGGTGACTCTGGTCCCCACCTGGACTTCACCTGGATCTGGTGACTCTGGTCCCCACCTGGACCTCTCTTGGACCTGGTGACTCTCTTTCCAACATGGACCTCACATGGATCTGGTGACTCTGGTCCTCAGTTTGGCCTCACCTGGACCTGGCATCTCTCGTCCCCACTTTGACCTAACTCAGAACTGCTGAAATTGCCCCACCTAGGCCGCACCCATACCTGGTGACTCTTGTCCCCAGCTATGCCTCATTTCGACCTAATGAATCTGGTCCTTACGTGAGCCTCACATCACCTGGGACTCAGCTGGATAGAGTGGCTCTGATTCCCGCAAGGGACTCAAATGTTACTGCTGACTGTGGTCTTATTCTATGCCTCACCAGGACCTAGTGATTCTGTTCCCCATCTGGGCCTGCATGGCCCTAGTGACTTTGGTCCTCACAGGCATCATTGGGACCTGGATACACTATTCCACACCTGGGCCTCACTCTGACTAGGGACCTCTGGTCACATTCTGGGCCTCAAACTAAACTGGTTACTGTGGTTCTCCCTCTGGGAATCACCCTTAACTGGTGACTCTGGTCACCCCTTTGGCTTCATTTGGGCCTGGTGAATCTGGTCCTTAGCTTGTCCTCACTTGGATCTGGTGACTGTTCGCCACCTGGTCCTCACCTGGACTTGGTGAATCCTGTTGCCACCTGCGCCTCACCTGGACCTTGTGACTCTGGTCCCACCTGGACGTCACCTGGATCTGGTGGCTCTGGTTCCCTTATGGGGCTCTCCTGGACCTGGTTCCTGTGGTCTCCATCAGGCTTCAACTGGAACAAAATGACTCTGATCCATATTTGGGCCTCTGCTGGACCTGTTGACTCTGGTCCTTGCTTGGGCATCATTGGGACCTGGATACTCATTATATACCTGGGCCTCACCTGGACCTGTTGACTGTGGTCCCACCTGGGACTCACCTGGACGAAGTGACTGGTTCCCACAGGGACCTCACCTGGACCTGGTGACTCAGGTCCTCATATGGGCATCATGGGACCTGGTTTCTCAGTTCCACATCGGGGCCTCACCTGGACCTAGTGATTCTCGTCCCGCTCTGGGCCTCAGCCTGACGTGGTGACTCTGGTCCCTACCTCGATATCACCAGAACCAGTGACTCTGGTCCCCCTCTGGGACTCACCCGGAGCTGGGAACAGTGGTCCTAATCTGGGCCTCATCAGGACCTGGTGAATCTACTCCTCAGTTAGGCCTCGTCTGGTCCTTGTGACTCTTTTCCCACCTGGCATAAATGGGACATGGTTACTCTGTTCCCCACCTGGGCCTCACCTGGACATGATAACTTTGCTCCGCACTTTGTTCTCAACTGGTCCTGATGACTCTGTTCCCCCCATTAGGCCTCAATCTGGACCTGGTGACTGTGGTCCCCACCTGGGTCTCACCTGGACCTGTTGATCTCGTTCCCACCTGTAATACACCTGGACCTGGTTACTGGTTTTCTTGTAGACTCACATTTACCTGGTGACTCCGGTCCCCACTAGAGCCTCACCTGGATCTGGTGACTCTGGTCTGCAGGTTGGCCTCACCTGGACCTGGTGAGTGCGGTTGCCACCTGGGCCTAACCCGTCCCTGGTGACTCAGGTCCCCACGTGGGCCTCTTGGACCTGGTGAATTTGGTCCTTATCTGGTCCTAACCCAGACCCGGGGACACTGGTCACCACCTGGGCCTCACCTGGACCGGGTGAATCTGGGCCTCACCCAGTCCTGGTGACTTTGTTCCCCACCTGGACCTGATTGCTGTGGACTCTTTCTTGGCCTCACCTGGAACTGGTGACTCTGATCCTATCTGCGCGTCACCCAGATCTGGTGACTCTGGACCTCACCTGGGCATCATTGGTACCTGGTGAGTCTGTTCCACACCTGAGTCTCACCTGGACATGGTGACTCATGAACCTCTCTGTGCCTCACCTTGACCTGGTGACTCTGGTCCCCGTCGAGATGTCACCTGGACCAGGGGATTCTGGTACCCCTCTAGGTCTCAACCAGTTCTGGTGACTCTGGTCCTCAACTGGGCCTCACCTGGACCTAGTGAATATGATTTATCTGGGCCTCATTTGGACCTGATGACTCCGGTCCCTACCTGGGCATCATCGGGACATGGTTCCACTGCATGGCCTGCAGGTTCCATCACCTGGACCTGGTGAGTGGGTTTGCCACCTGGCCCTCACCCATACCTGGTGACACAGGTCCCACGTGGGCTTCACTTGGACCTGGTGAATCTGGTCCTTTTCTGTTCCTCACCCGGAACTGGTAACTCTGGTCATCACCTTTGAATCACCTGGACCTGGTGAATCTGTTCCCAATCTGGGCCTCACCCAGTCCTGGTGACTTTGTTCCCCACCTGGACCTGATTGCTGTGGACTCCTTTTTGGCCTCACCTGGAACTGGTGACTCTGATCCTAACTGGACCTCACCCAGATCTGGTGACTCTGGTCCTCACCTGTGGACCATTATGACCTGGATACTCTGTTCCACACCTGAGCCTCAACTGGACATGATAATTTGTTCCACAGTTGGGCCTCAACTGGTCCTGATGACACAGTTACCCTCTTAGGCCTCAATCTGGACCTGGTGGCTGTCGTCCCAACCTGGGTCTCACCTGGAACTGGTGGCTCTCGTTCCCACATGAACCACCCCTGGAGCTGGTGACTGTAGTGTTCTTGTAGACTCATTTTACCTGCTGTCACCGGTGCCGACTAGGGCCTCACGTGGATCTGGTGACTTTGGCATGCAGGTTGGTCTCACCTGGACCTTGTGAGTGGGGTTGCCCCTGGGCCTCACCCATACCTGGTGAGTCAGGTCCCCGCGTGGGCCTCTTGGACCTGGTAAATCTGGTCCTTACCTGGTCGTTTCCCAGCCCCGGGGTCTCTGGTCACCACCTGGGCCTACCTGGACCTGGTGAATCTGATCCCCATCTGGGCCTCACCCAGGCATGTTGACTTTGTTCCACTCCTGTATCTGATTGCTGTGGACTCTTTCTTGGCCTCACCTGGAACAGGTGACTCTGATCCTATCTGCCCGTCACCCAGACCTGGTGACTCTGGTCCTCACCTGGGCATCTTTGGTACCTGGTGACTCTGTTCCACACCTGGACATGATGACTCTGGAACCTCTCTGGGCCTCATCCTGACCTGGTTACTCTGGTCCCATCTGGATGTCACCTGGACCAGGTGATTCTGGTACCCCTCTAGGCCTCAACCAGGTCTGGTGACTCTGGTCCTCCACTGGACCACACCTGGACCTAGTGAATATGCTCCATCTGGGCCTCATTGGACCTGGTGATTCTGGTCCCTACCTGGGCATCATCGGGACATGGTTCCACTGCATGGCCTGCAGGTTGGCCTCAACTGGACCTGGTAACCCTGGTCCCTACCTGGACATCATCAGGGCATGGTTCCACTGCATGGCCTGCAGATTGGCATCACGTGGACCTGGTGAGTGGGGTTGTCACCTGGGACTCACTCATGCCTGGTGACACAGGTCCACACGTGGGCCTCACTTGGACTTGGTGAATCTGGTCCTTACCTGGTCCTCATCCGGAACTCGTAACTCTGGTCACCACCGGGGACTCACCTGGACCTGCTTACTGTGTTCCACACCTGGGCCTCAAGTAGACCTGTTGACCATGGTCCCCAAGCTGGCCTCACATGGAACTGTTGTCTCTGATTCCCACCTGGGCCTCACGTGTACCTGGTAACTCTGGTCCTCACCTGGGCCTCATCTTGACCTAGTGACTCTAGTCCCCACTTTTGCTTCACCTGGATCTGGTGACTCTGGTCCCCACAGGGACTTCACCTGGATCTGGTGACTCTGGTCCCCACCTGGACCTCTCCTGGACCTGGTGACTCTCTTTCCAACATGGACCTCTCCTGTATCTGGTGACTCTGGTCCTCAGTTTTTCCTCACCTGTACCTGGTGTCTCTCGTCCCCACTTTGACCTAACTCAGAACTGCTGAATCTTGCCCCACCTAGGCCGCACAAAGACCTGGTGACTCTTGTCCCCAGCTATGCCTCAATTCG
The DNA here is from genome assembly GCF_011100685.1 of Canis lupus familiaris. Classification (NCBI taxonomy): domain Eukaryota; kingdom Metazoa; phylum Chordata; class Mammalia; order Carnivora; family Canidae; genus Canis; species Canis lupus. The sequence continues at coordinate 314,724 of NW_023330295.1, forward strand.
ACCTGATTAATCTCGCCCTCACGTGGGCCTCACATGGACCTGGGACTCAGCTGGATAGAGTGGCTCTGGTTCCCACAAGGGGCTCACCTGATACTGGTGACTGTGGTCTTATTCTATGCCTCACAGGACCTAGTGATTCTGTTCGCCATCTGGGTCTGCATGGCCCTAGTGACTCTGGGCTCACCCAGGCATCATTGGGACCTGGATACTCTATTCCACTCCTCGACCTCATTTTGACGAGGGACCTCTGGTCCCATTCTGGGCCTCAAAGTAAACTGGTTACTCTGGTTCCCCCTCTGGGCCTCACCCTTAGGTGTTGACTCTGGTCACCCATTGGTCTTCACATGGACCTGGTGAATCTGGTCCTTCGCTGGTCCGCACCTGGATGTGGTGACTGGTCGCCACCTGGGCCTCACCTGGACATGGTGAATCCTGTTGCCACCTGTGCCTCACCTGGACCTTGTGACTGTGGTCCCACCTGGACCTCACCTGGATCGGGTGGCTCTGGTTCCCATATGGGGCGCTCCTGGACCTGGTTCCTGTGGTCTCCATCTGGCCTCACCTGGAACACAATGACTCTGATCCATATTTGGGCCTCTCCTGGACCTGTTGACTCAGGTCCTTCCCTGGGCATCATTGGGACCTGGATACTCTCTTATATACCTGGGACTCACCTGGCCCTGGTGACTATGGTCCTACCTGGACCTCACCTTGACAAGGTGACTGGTTCCCACAGGGACCTCACCTGGAACTGGTGACTCACGTCCTCATTTGGGCATTATGGGACCTTTTTTCTCAGTTCCACAAAGGGGCCTCACCTGAAACTAGTGATTCTCGTCCCCCTCTGGGCCTCACCGTGACGTGGTGATTCTTGTCCCCACCTGGATATCACCAGAACCGGGTGACTCTGGTCCCCCTCTGGGACTCACTCAGAGCTGGGGACAGTGGTACTCAACTGGACGTCAACAGGACCTGGTGAATCTAGTCCTCATTTAGGCCTCTTCTGTACCTTCTGACTCTTTTCCCACTTGGCATCAATGGGATATGGTTACTCTGTTCCCCACATGGACATCAACTGGACATGATACCTTTGCTCCACACTTTGGCCTCAAATGATCCTGATGACTCTGGTCCCCCCACCGAGGCCTCAATCTGGACCTGGTGACTATGGTCCCCACCTGGGTCTCACCTGGACCTGGTGACTCTCGTTCCCACATGAACCACACCTGGACCTGGTGACTGTGGTTTTCTTGTACACTCACATTTACCTGGTGACTCCAGTCCCCACTAGGGACTCACCTGGATCTGGTGACTCTGGCCTGCAGGTTGGCCTCACCTGGACTGGAGAGTGGGGTAGCCACCTGCGCCTCACCCATACCTGGTGACTCAGTTCCACACGTGGGCCTCTTGGACCTGGTGAATCTCGTCCTTACCTGGTCCTCTCCCAGACCCGGGGACTCTGGTCACCACCTCGCCTCACCTGGACCTGGTGAATCTGGTCCCCATTTGGGCCTCACCCAGTCCTGGTGACTTTGTTCCCCACCTGGACCTGATTGCTGTGGACTCCTTCTTGGCCTCACCTGGAACTGGTGACTCTGATCCTGTCTGCGCGTCACGCAGACCTGGTGACTCTGGTCCTCACCTGTGGACAATTATGACCTGGATACTCTGTTCCACATGTGTGCCTCACGTGGACATGATAACTCTGGATCCCCTCTGGGCCTCAGCCTGACATGGTGACTCTGTCCCCATCTGGATGTCACCTAGACCAGGTGAATCTGGTACCCCTCTAGGCCTCTACTTGACCTGGTGACTCTGGTCCTCAACTGGGCCTCACTGGGACCTAGTGAACATGCTCCCCACATGCGCCTCTTCTGGACCTGGTGACTCTGGTTCTACCTTGGCATCATCGGGACATAGTTACTCTATTCCCCACTGGGACTGACCTGATCCTGGTCACTCTGATCCTGACTTTGGCCTCTTCTGTACCAGGTGACTGTCGCTCCACATGGGCCTCACCTGTAACTGGTGACTCTGATCCTAAGAATGGCCTCACCTGACCTGGTGACTGTGGTTCCCATCGGGACCTCACCTGGACCTCATATCTCTGGTCCCACCTGGGCCTCACCAGGACCTGGCCCAGAGTCATCATGTCCAGGTGAGGCTAACATGGTGACTATGGTCCCCATCAGGATGTCATCTAGAACAAGTGAATCTGGTACCCCTCTTGGCCTCAATAGACCTGGTGACTCTGGTCCGCAACTGGGCCTCACAGGGACCTAGTGAATATGCTCCCACCTGCGCCAATTCTGGACCTGGTGACTCTGGGCCCTACCTTGGCATCCGTGGGACACGGTTCTTCTTCATGGCCTACAGGTTGTCCTCACCTGGACCTGGTGATTGGGGGTGCCTCCTGTGCGATTGCTGTGGACACCTTCTGGGGCTCACCTGGAACTGGTGACTCTGATCCTAACTGGGCCTCACCCAGATCTGGTGACTCTGGTCCTCACCTGTGGACCATTATGAACTGGATACACTGTTCCACACGTGAGCCTCACCTGGACATGTTGACTCTGGATCCCCTCTGGGCCTCAGCCTGACATGGTGACTCTGGTCCCCTTCTGGATTTCACCTAGACCAGGTGAATCTGGTACCCCTCTAGGCCTCAACTTGACCTCGTGACACTGGTCCTCAACTGGGCCTCACCGGAACCTAGTGAATATGCCCCCCATCTGCGCCGCATCTTGGCATGATGACTCTGGTTTTACCTGGGCATCCTCGGGAAATGGTTACTGTATTCCCCACTGGGACTGACCTGATTCTGGTAACTCTGATCCTGACTTTGGCCTCTTCTGTACCAGGGGACTCTGGCTCCACCTGGACCTCACCTGTAACTTGTGACTCTGATCCTAAGCATGGCCTCACCTGACCTGGTGACTGTGGTTCCCATCGGGACCTCACCTGGACCTCATGTCTCTGGTTCCACCTGGGCCTCACCAGGACCTGGTGTCTCTGGTACCCACATCGGTAGCATCAGGATATGGTTACACTGTTCACTAACAGTGACCCAGCCTGACCTATTAACTCTGGTCTTCACCAGGGCCACACCTGGACATGGTGACACTCGTTCCCACCTGGGTCTCACCTGGACATGGTGAGTCGGATCCCCACCTGGCCCTCACCTGTAACTGGTGATTTGCGTTCCCATATGGACATCATGTGGACCTGGTTGCTGCAGAGTTTCTAGTTTCTCATGTACCTCGTGACTCTGTCTCCTCCAGGGCCTCACCGGGACCTGGTGAGTGGGGTTGCCACCTGCACCTCACCTGGACCTGGTGATTCTGGTCTGCACCTGAGACTACCCTGCATCTGGTGACTGTGATCCAATCTGGGCTTCACCTGGATTTCGGGACTCCGGTCCCCATCTGGGCCTCACCTGCCCCTGTTGACCATGGTCCTAAGCTGGGCAAAATTGGGACCTGGTGACTGTGTTCCACAACTGGACCTCACCTGGACCAGGGGACTCTGGTCCCCCTCTGGGTCTCACCGTGTCCTAGTGACTGTGAAGTCTCCTTTGGCTTGACTTGGACCTGCTGACCCTGGTTGCCACCTGCGCCTGACCTCGAACTCTTGACTCTGGTTCTTTCAAGGGCCTCCCCTGTACCTGTTTATCCTGGTGTCCACCTGGGCTTCACCTGGACCTGGTGACTCTTGTCACCACGGGGGACTCACCTGGACCTGCTTACTGTGTTCCACAACTGGGTCTCAAGTAGACCTGTTGACCATGGTACCCAAGCCGGCCTCACATGGACCTGTTGCCTCTGATCCCCACCGGATCCTCACGTGTACCTGGTAACTCTGGTCCTCACCTGGGCCTCATCTGCACCTAGTGACTCTGGTCCCCACCTGGGCTTCACCTCGATCTGGTGACTCTGGTCCCCACCTGGACTTCACCCGGATCTAGTGACTCTGGTCCCCACCTGGACCTCTCCTCGACCTGGTGACTCTCTTTCCAACATGGACCTCACCTAGATCTGGTGACTCTGGTACTCAGTTTGGCCTCACCTGGACCTAGTGTCTCTCGTCCCCACTTTGACCTAACTCAGAACTGCTGAAACTTGCCCCACCTAGGCCGCACCCAGTCCTGGTGACTCGTCCCCAGCTAAGCCTCAATTCGACCTGATGAATCTCGTCCTCACGTGGACTTCACATGGACCTGGGAATCAGCTGGGTAGAGTAGCTCTGGTTCCCACAAGGGGCTCACCTGATACTGGTGACTGTGGTCTTATTCTATGCCTCACCAGGACCTAGTGATTCTGTTCCAAATCTGGGCCTGCATGGCCCTAGTGACTCTGGTCCTCACCCAGGCGTCACTGGGACCTGGATACTGTAATCCACACCTGGGCCTCAATTTGACCAGGGACCTCTGGTCCCATTCTGGGCCTCAAACTAAACTGGTTACTCTGGTTCCCCCTCTGGCCCTCACCCTGACCTGGTGACTCTGGGTCACCCGTTGGGCTTCACTTGGGCCTGGAGAATCTGGTCCTTAGCTGTTCCGCACCTGGATCTGGTGACTGGTCGCCCCCTTGGCCTCACCTGGACTTGGTGAATCCTGTTGCCACCTGCGCCTCACCTGGACCTTGCGACAGTGGTCCCACCTGGACCTCACCTGGACGAGGTGACTGGTTCCCACAGGGACCTCACCTGGACCTGGTGACGCAGGTCCTCATATGGGCATCATGGGACCTGGTTTCTCAGTTCAACATCGGAGTCTCACCTGGAGCTAGTGATTCTTGTCCCCCTCTGGGCCTCACCCTGACGTGGTGACTCTGGTACCCACCTGGATATCACCAGAATCGGGTGACTCTGGTCCCCCTCCGGGTCTCACCGTGCCCTAATGACTCTGAACCCCACTTTGGCCTGACGTGGACCTGCTGACCTTGGTTGCCAACTGTGCCTGACCTCGAACTGTTGACTCTGTTTCTTTCAAGGGCCTCCCCTATACATGCTGATCCTGGTCCCCACCTGGGTCTCACCTGGACGTGGTGACTCTTGTCACCACCGGGGACTCACCTGGACCTCTTTACTGTGTTCCACACATGGGCCTCAAGTAGACCTGTTGACCATTGTCCCAAGCCGGCCTCACATGGACCTGTTGCCTCTGATCCCCACCGGGGCCTCACGTGTACCTGGTAACACTGGTCCTCACCTGGGCCTCATCTGGACCTAGTGACTCTGGTCCCCACCTGGGCTTCACTTGGATCTGATGACTCTGGTCCCCACCTGGACTTCACCTGGATCTGGTGACTCTGGTACCCACCTGGACCTCTCCTGGACCTGGTGACTCTCTTTCCAACATGGACCTCACCTGGATCTGGTGACTCTGGTCCTCAGTTTGGCCTCACATGGACCTGGTATCTCTCGTCCCCACTTGGTCCTAACTCAGTACTGCTGAATCTTGTCCCACCTAGGCCGCACCCAGACCTGGTGACTCTTGTCCCCAGCTATGCCTCAATTCAACCTGATGAATCTGATCCTCACGTGGGCCTCACATGGACCTGGGACACAGCTGGATAGAGTGGCTCTGGTTCCCGCAAGGGGCTCCACTGATACTGCTGACTGTAGTCTTATTCTATGCCTCACCAGACCAAGTGATTCTGTTCCCCATCTGGGCCTGCATGGCCCTAGTGACTGTGGTCCTCACCCAGGCATCATTGGGACCTGGATACTCTATTCCACACCTGGGCCTCACTTTGACCAGGGACCTCTGGTCCCATTTTGGGCCTCAAACTAAACTGGTTACTCTGGTTCCCCCTCTGGGCCTCACCTTTACCTGGTGACGCTGGTTACCCCTTGGGCTTCACCTGGGCCTGGTGAATCTGGTCCTTGGCTGGTACTCACCTGCATCTGGTGACTGGTCGCCACCTGGGCCTCACCTAGACTTGGTGAATCCTGTTGCCACCTGCGCCTCACCTGGACCTTCTGACTGTGGTCCCACCTGGACCTCACCTGGATCTGCTGTCTCTGGTTCCCATATGGGGCTCTCCAAGACCTGGTTCCTGTGGTCTCCATCTGGCCTCACCTGGAACACAATGTCTCTGATCCATATTTGGGCCTCTCCTGGACCTGTTGACTCAGGTCCTTACCTAGGCATCATTGGGACCTGTATACTCTCTTATATACCTGGGCCTCATCTGGAACTAGTGACTGTGGTCCCACATGGGCCTCACCTGGAGGAGGTGACTGGTTCCCACAGGGACCTCAACTGCACCTGGTGACTCAGGTCCTCATATGGGCATCATGGGACCTGGTTTCTCAGTTCCACATCGGGGCATCATCTGGACCTAGTGATACTCGTCCCCCTCTGGACCTCACTCTGACGTGGTGACTCTGGTCCCCACCTGGATATCACCAGAACCGGGTGCCTCTGGTCCCCTCTGGGACTCCCCCTGAGCTGGGTACACTAGTCTTCAACTGGGCCTCAACAGGACCTAGTGAATCTCCTCCTCACTTAGGCCTCGTCTGGACCTTGTGACTCTTTTCGCACCTGGCAACAATTGGACATTGTTACTCTGTTCCACAACTGGGCCTCACCTGGATATGATAACTTTGCTCCACACTTTGGCCTCAACTGGTTCTGATGACACTGGTCGCCCCACCTTGTCCTCAATCTGAACCTGGTGACTGTGATCCCCACCTGGGTCTCACCTGGACCTGGTGACTCTCGTTCCCACATGAAGCACACCTGGACCTGGTGTCTATGGTGTTCTTGTAGACTCACATTTACCTGGTGACTCCTGTCCCCACTAGGGCATCACCTGGATCTGGTGACTCTGGCCTGCAGGTTGGCCTCACCTGGACCTGGTGAGTGGGGTTGCCACCTGGGCATCACCCATACCTGGTGACTCAGGTCCCCACGTGGGCTTCTTGGACCTGGTGAATCTGGTCCGTACCTGGTCCTCTCCCAGACCCTGGGACTCTGGTCACCACCTGGGCCTCACCTGGACCTAATGAATGAATATGGTCCCCATCTGGTCCTCACCCAATCCTGGTGACTTTGTTCCCCACCTGGACCTGATTGCTGTGGACTCTTTCTTGGCCTCACCTGGACCTGGTGACTCTGATCCTATCTGCGCATCACCCAGACCTGGTCACTCTGGTCCTCACCTGGGCATCATTGGTACCTGGTGACTCTGTTTGAGACCTGAGCCTCACCTGGACATGATGACTCTGGAACCACTCTGGGCCTAACCCTGACCGGGTGACTCTGGTCTCCATCTGGATTTCTCCTGGACCAGGTGACTGGGACCCCTCTAGGCCTCAACCAGGTATGGGGACACTGGTCCTCAACTGGGCCGCACTTGGACCCAGTGAATATGCTCCATCTGGGCCACAGTTGGACCTGGTGACTCTGGTCTCTACCTGGGCATCATCGGGACATGGATCCACTGCATGGCCTGCAGGTTGGCCTCAGCTGGACCTGGTAACTCTGGTCCCTACCTGGGCATCACCGGGACACGGTTCGTCTGCATGGCATCCAGGTTGGCCTCACGTGGACCTAGTGAGTGGGGTTGCCACCTGGGGCTCACCTATTCCTGGTGACACAGGTCCCCACGTGGGCCTCACTTGGACCTGGTGAATCTGGTCCTTACTTGTTCCTCACCCGACGTTGTAACCCTGGTCACCACCTGGGAATCACCTGGACCTGTTGAATCTGGTTCCCCTCTGGGCCTCACCCAGTCCTGTTGACTTTCTTCCCCACCTGGACCTGATTGCTGTGGACTCCTCTTGGCCTCAACTGAACTGGTGACTCTGATCCTACTGGGCCTCACCCAGATCTGGTGACCATGGTCCTCACCTGTGGACCATTATGACCTGGATACTCTGTTCCACACCTGAGCCTCACCTGGATATGATGACTCTGGAACCTCTCTGGGCATCACCCTGACCTGGTGACTCTGGACCCATCTGGATGGCACCTGGACCAGGTGATTCTGGTACCCCTCTAGGACTCAACCACGTCTGGTGACACTGGTCCTCAACTGGGCCTCACCTGGACGTAGTGAATATGCTCCATCTGAGCCTCATTTGGACCTGGTGACTCTGGTCCCTACCTGGGCATCATCGGGACATGGTTCCACTGCATGGCCTGCAGGTTGGCCTCACCTGGACCTGGTGAGTGGGGTTGCCACATGGGCCTCACCCATACCTGGTGACTCTGTCCCCACGTGGGCCTCTTGGACCTGGTGAATATGGTCCTTACCTGGTTCTCTCCAAGACCGGGGACTCTGGTCACCACCTGGGAATCACTTGGACCTGTTGAATCTTTTCCCCATCTGGGCCTCACCCAGTCCTGGTGGCTTTGTTCCCCACCGGTACCTGATTGCTGTGGATTCTTTCTTGGCCTCACCTGGAACTGGTGACTCTGATCCTATCTGCTCGTCACCCAGAATTGGTGACTCTGGTCCTCACCTGGGCATCATTGGTACCTGGTGACTCTGTTCTACACCTGAGCCTCACCTGGACATGATGACTCTGGAACCTCTCTGGGCCTCACCCTGACCTGGTAACTCTGGTCCCCATCTGGATGTCACCTGGACCAGGGGATTCTGGTACCCCTCTAGGCCTCAACCAGATATGGTGACTCGGGTCCTCAACTGGGCCTCATCTGGACCTAGTGAATATGATCCATCTTGGCCTCATTTGGACCTGGTGACTCTGGTCCCTACCTGGGCATCATAGTTATATGGTTCCACAGCATGGCCTGCAGGTTGGCCTCACCTGGACATTGTAACTCTGGTCCCTACCTGGGCATTATCGGGACATGGTTCCACACATGCCCTGCAGGTTGGCATCACCTGCACCTGGTAATTCTAGTCCCTACCTGTGCATCATCAGTACATGGTTCCTCTGCATGGCCTGCAGGTTGGCAACACCTGGACCTGGTGAGTGGGGTTGTCACCTGTGCCTCACCCATGCCTGGTGACACAGGTCCCCACGTGGGCCTCACTTGGAACGGGTGAATCTGGTCCTTACCTTGTTCTCACCCGGAACTGGTAACTCTGGTCACCACCTGGGAATCACCTGGGCCTGGTGTTTCTGGTACCCATCTGGGCGTCATCCAGTCCTGGTGACATTGTTCCCCACCTGGACCTGATTGCTGTGGACTCTTTCTTGGCCTCACCTGGAACTGGTGACTCTGATCCTATCTGCGCATCACCCAGACCTGGTGACTCTGGTCCTCACCTGGACATGATGACTCTGGAACCTCTCTGGGCCTCACCCTAACCTGGTGACCCTGGTCCCCATCTGGAACTCACCTGTATCTGGTGACTCTGGTCTCAGTTTGTCCTCACCTGGACTGGTGTCTATCGTCCCCACTTTGACCTAACTCAGAACTGCTGAATCTTGCCCCACCTAGGCCGCACCTAGACCTGATGACTCTTGTACCCAGCGATGCTTCAATTCGACCTGATGAATCTGGTCCTCACGTGGGCCTCACATGGACCTGGGACTCAGCGGGATAGAGTGGCTCTGGTTCCCACAAGGGGCTCACCTGATACTGGTGACTGTGTTCTTATTCTATGCCTCACCAGGACCTAGTGATTCTGTTCCCCATCTGGGCTTTCATGTCCCTAGTGACTCTGGTCCTCACCCAGGCATCATTGGGACCTGGATACTCTATTCCACACCTAGGCATCACTTTGCCCAGGGACCTCTGGTCCCAATCTGGGCCTCAAACTAAACTGGTTACTCTGGTTCCCACTCGGGGCCTCACCCTTACCTGGAAAATCTGGTCACCCCTTGGGTTTCACTTGGGCCTGGTGACTCTGGTTCTTATCTGGTCCGCACCTGGATCTGGTGACAGGTCACCACGTGGGCCTCACCTGGACTTGGTGAATCATGTTGCCACCTGCGCCTCACCTGGACCTTGTGACTGTGGTCCCTCCTGGACCTCACCTGGATCTGGTGGCTCTGGTTCCCATATGGGGCTCTCCTGGACCTGGTTCCTGTGGTCTCCATCTGGCCTCACCTGGAACACAATGACTCTGATCCATATTTGGGCCTCTCCTGGACCTGTTGACTCTAGTCCTTACCTGGGCATCATTGGGACCTGGATACTCTCTTATGTACCTGGGCCTCACCAGGACCTGGTGACTGTGGTCCCACCTGGGCCTCACCTGGACGGGGTGACTGGTTCCCACAGAGACATCACCTCGACCTGGTGACTCAGGTCCTCATATGGGAATATTGGGACCTGGTTTCACAGTTCCACATTGGGTCCTCACCTGGACCTAGTGATTCTCGTCCCCCACTGGGCCTCACCCTGACTTGTGACACTGGTCCCCACCTGGATATCACCAGAACCGGGTGACACACCCGGAGCTGGGGACACTGGTCCTCAGCTGGGCCTCAACAGGACCTGGTGAATCTACTCCAAACTTAGGCTTCGTCTGGACCTTGTGACTATTTTCCCACCTGGCATTATTGGGATATGGTTACTCTGTTCCCCATCTGGGCCTCACCTGGACATGATAACTTTGCTGCACACTTTGGCCTCAACTGGTCTTGATGACTCTCGTCCCCCAACCTAGGCCTCAATCTGGGCCTGGTGCCTGTCGTCCCCACCTGGGTCTCACCTGGAACTGGTGACTCTCGTTCCCACATGAACCACACCTGGACCTGGTCACTGTGGTGTTCTTGTAGACTCATTTTTACCTGCCTTCTCCGGTGCCGACTAGGGCCTCACGTGGATCTGGTGACTTTGGCATGCAGGTTGGCCTCACCTGGACATGGTGAGTGGGGTTGCCACCTGGGCCTCACCCATACCTGGGAGTCAGGTCCCCTCGTGGGCCTCTTGGACCTGGTATCTGGTCCATACCTGGTCGTCTCCCAGCCCCGGGGTCTCTGGTCACCACCTGAGCCTACCTGGACATGGTGAATCTGATCCCCATCTGGGCCTCACCAGGCCTGTTGACTTTGTACCCATCTGTATCTGATTGCTGTGGACTCTTTCTTCACCTAACCTGGAACTGGTGACTCTGATCCTATCTGCCCGTCACCGAGACCTGGTGACGCTCGTCCTCACCTGGGCATTTTTGGTACCTGGTGACTCTGTTCCACACCTGAGCCCCACCTGGACATGATGACTCTGGAACCTCTCTGGGCCTCATCCTGACCTGGTGACTCTGGTCCCCATCTGGAAGTCACCTGGACCAGGTGATTCTCGTACCCCTCTAGACCTCAACAAAGTCTGGTGACTCTGGTCCTCCACTGGACCTCACCTGGACATAGTGAATATGCTCCATCTGGGCCTCATTGGACCTGGTGATTCTGGTCCCTACCTGGGCATTATCGGGACATGGTTCCACTGCATGGCCTGCAGTTTGGCCTCACCTGGACCTGGTAACTCTAGTCCCTACCTGGGCATCATCGGGAGATGGTTCCTCTGCATTGGCCTGCAGGTTGGCCTCACCTGGACCTGGTGAGAGGGGTTGTCACCTGGGTCTCACACATGCCTGGTGACACAGGTCCCCACGTGGGCCTCACTTGGACTTGGTGAATCTGGTCCTTACCTGGTCCTCACCCGGAACTCGTAACTCTGGTCACCATCTGGGAATCACCTGGACCTGGAGAATCTGGTCCCCATCCGGGCCTCATCCAGTCCTTGTGACTTTGCTCCCCACCTGGACCTGATTGCTGTGGAATCCTTCTTGGCCTCACCTGGAATTGGTGACTCTGATCCTAACTGGGCCTCACCCAGATCTGGTGACTCTGTTCCTTCCTGTGGACCATTATGACCTGGATACTCTGTTCCACACCTGAGCCTCACCTGGACATGATGACTCTAGATCCCCTCTGGGCCTCAGCCTGACATGATGACTCTGGTCCCCATCTGAATGACACCTAGACCAGGTGAATCTGGTACCCCTCTAGGCCTCAACTTGACCTGGTAAATCTGGTCCTCACTTGGACTCACCGGGACCTAGTAGGCATGCTCCCCACCTGCGACTCATCTGGACGTGTTGACTCTGGTTGTACCTGGGCATCATCGAGACATGGTGACTCTATTCCCCAGTGGGACTGACCTGATCCTGGTAACTCTGGTCCTGACTTTGGCCTCTTCTGTACCAGGTGACTCTGGCTCCACCTGGGCCTCACCTGTAACTGGTGACTCTGATCCTAAGCATGGCCTCACCTGACCTGGAGACTGTGGTTCCCATCGGGACCTCACCTGGACCTCGTGTCTCTGGTCCCACCTGGGCCACACCAGGACCCGGTGTCTCTGGTACCCACCTGGGTAGCATCAGGATATGGTTGCACTGTTCACTAATAGCGACCCAGCCAGACCTATTAACTCTGGTCTTCACCTGGGCCACACCTGGACATGGTGACACTTGTTCCAACCTTGGTCTCACCTGTACATGGTGAGTCGGATCCCCACCTGGTCCTCACCTGTAACTGGTGATTCTCATTCCAGCATGGACATCACGTGGACCTAGTGGCTGCAGTGTTTCTAGCTTCTCATGTACCTCGTGACTCTGGTCCCCACCAGGGCCTCACCGGGACTTGGTGAGTGTGGTTGCCACCTGCACCTCACCTGGACCTGGTGATTCTGGTCTGTACCTGAGACTACCCTGGATCTGGTGACTGTGGTACCCACCTGGGCTTCACCTGGATCTGGTGACTCTGGTCCCTCTCTGGGTCTCACCCGGAGCTGGGGACACCGGTCCTAAACAGGGCCTCAACAGGACCTATTGAATCTACTCCTCACTTTGGCCTCGTCTGGACCTTGTGACTCTTTTCCCACCTGGCATCAATGGGACATGTTTACTCTGTTCCCCACCTGGGCCTCACCTGGACATGGTAACTGTTCTCCACACTTTGGCCTCAACTGGTGCTGATGACTCTGGTCCCATGACCTAGGCCTCAATCTGGACCTGGTGACTGTGGTCCCCACCTGGGTCTCACCTGGACCTGGGGACTCTCGTTCCCACATGAACAACACCTGGACCTGGTGACTGTGGTGTTCTTGTAGACTCACATTTACCTGGTGACTCCGGTCCCCACTAGGGCCTCAACTGGATCTAGTGACTCTACCAAAATTTGGCCTCACCTGGACCTGGGGAGTGGGGTTGCCACCTGGGCCTCACCCATACCTGGTGACTCAGGTCCCCGCGTGGGCCTCTTGGACCTGGTGAATCTGGTCCTTACCTGGTTCTCTCCCAGACCTGGGGACTCTGGTCACCACCTGGGCCTCACGTGGACCTGGTGTATCAGGCCCCATCTGGGCCTCACCCAGTCCTGGTGACTTTGTTCCCCACCTGGACCTGATTGCTGTGGACTCCTTCTTGGCCTCACCTGGAACTGGAGACTCTGATCCTAACTGGGTCTCACCCAGATCTGGTGACTCTGGTCCTCACCTGTGGACCATTATGACCTGGATACTCTGTTCCACACGTGAGCCTCACCTGGACATGATGACTCTGGATCCCCTAGGGGCCTCACCCTGACATGGTGACTCTGGTCCCCATCTGGATGTCACCTAGACCAGGTGAATCTGTTACGCCTCAAGGGCTCAAATAGACCTGGTGACTCTGGTCCTCAACTGGGCCTCACCGAGACCTAGTGAATATGCTCCCGACCTGCGCCTCATCTGGACCTGGTGACGCTGGGTCTACCTGAGCATCATCGGAACATGGTTACTCTGTACCCCACTGGTACTGACTGATCCTGGTAACTCTGGTCCTGAATTTGGCCTCATCTGTACCAGGTGACTCTGGCTCCACCTGGGCCTCACATGTAACCTGTGACTCTGATCCTAAGCATGGCCTCACCTGACCTGGTCTCTGTGGTTCCCATCGGGACCTCACGTGGACCTCATGTCTCTGGTCGCACCTGGGGCTCACCAGGACCTGGTGTCTCTGGTACCCACCTGGGTAGCATCAGGATATGGTTACACTGTTCACTATCAGTGACCCAGCCGGACCTATCAACTCTGGTCTTCACCTGGGCCACACCTGGACATGGTGACACTGGTTCCCACCTGGGTCTCATCTGGACATGGTGAGTCGGATCGCCACCTGGTCCTCAACTGAAACTGGTGATTCTCGTTTCCACATGGACATGATGTGGACCTGGTACCTGCAGTGTTTCTAGCTTCTCATGTACCTCGTGACTCTGGTCCCCACCAGGGACTCACCGGGACCTGTTGAGTGTGGTTGCCACCTGCACCTCACCTAGACCTGGTGATTCTGGTCTGCACCCGAGACTACCCTGATCTGGTGACTGTGGTCCCCACTTGGGCTTCACATGGATTTGGGGACTCCGGTCCCCACCTGGGCCTCACCTGGCCTTGTTGACCATGGTCCCCAACGGGGAAAAATAGGGACCCAGTGACTGTGTTCCACAACTGGACCTCACCTGGACCAGGTGACTCTGGTCCCCCTCTGGGTCTCACCGTGCCCTAGTTTCTGTGAAGCCCACTTTGGCCTGACTTGGACCTGCTGACCCTGGTTGCTACCTGCGCCTGACCTCGAGCTGTTGACTCTGATTCTTTCAAGGGCCTCCCCTGTACCTGGTGTTCCTGGTCCCCACCTGGGCCTCACCTGGACGTGGTGACTCTTGTCACCACCGGGGACTCACCTGGACCTGCTTACTGTGTTCCACACCTGTGTCCCAAGTAGACTTGTTGACCATGGTCCCCAGGCGGGACTCACATGGACCTGTTGCCTCTGATCCCCACCGGGGCCTCACGTGTACATGGTAACTCTGTCCTCACCTGGGCCTCATCTGGATCTGGTGACTCTGGTCCCTACCTGGACTTCACCTGAATCTGGTGACTCTGGTCCCCACCTGGACCTCTCCTGGACCTGGTGACTCTCTTTCCAACATGGTTCTTCCCTGGATTTGGTGACTCTGCTCCTCAGTTTGGCCTCCCCTGGACCTGGTGTCTCTCGTTCCCTCTTTGACCTAATCAGAACTGCTGAATCTTGCCCCACCTACGCCGCACACCGACCTGGTGACTCTTGTCCCCAGCTATGCCTCAATTCGACCTGATGAATCTGGTCCTCACGTGGGCCTCACATGGACCTGGGACTCAGCTGGGTAGAGTGGCTCTGGTTCCCACAAGTGGCTCACCTGATACTGCTGACTCTGGTCTTATTCTATGCCTCACTAGGACCTAGTGATTCTGTTCCCCATCTGGGCCTGCATGACCCTAGAGACTCTGGTCCTCACCCAGGCATCTTTGGGACCTGGATACTCTATTCCACACCTGGGCCTCACTTTGACCAGGGACCTCTGGTCCCATTCTGGGCCTCAAACTAAACTGGTTAATCTGATTCTCCCTCTGGTCCTCACCGTTTCCTGGTTTCTCTGGTCACCCCTTTGAGATTCACATGGGCCTGGTGAATCTGGTCCGTAGCTGATCCGCACCTGGATCTGGTGATTGGTCGCCACCTGGGACTCACCTGGACTTGGTGAATCCTGTTGCCACCTGCGCCTCACCTGGACTTTGTGACTGTGGTCCCACCTGGACCTCACCTGGATCTGGTGGCTCTGGTTCTCATATGGGTCTCTTTTGGACCTGGTTCCTGTGGTCTCCATCTGGCCTCACCTGGAACACAATGACTCTGATCCATATTTGGGCCTCTCCTGGACCTGTTGACTCTGGACCTTATCTGGGCATCATTGGGAACTGGATAATCTCTTATATACCTGGGCCTCACCTGGAACTGGTGACTGTGGTCCCACCTGGGCCTCACCTGGACGAGGTGACTGGTTCCCACAGGGACCTCCCTTGGGCCTGGTGACTCAGGTCCTCATACGGGCATCATGGGACCTGTTTTCTCAGTTCCACATCGGGGCCTCACCTGGACCTAGTGATTCTCGTTCCCCTCTGGGCCTCATCCTGACGTGGTGATTCTGGTCCGCACCTGACTCACACCAGAACCGGGTGACTCTGGTCCCCCTCTGGGACTCACCCGGAGCTGGGACACTGGTCCTCAGCTGATCCTCAACAGGACCTGATGAATCTACTCCTCACATAGGCCTCGTCTGGACCTTGTGACTCTTTTCCCACCTGGCATCTATGGGACATTTTTACTCTGTTCCCCACCTGGGCCTCACCTGGACATGATAACTTTGCTCCATACTTTGGCCTCCACGGCTCCTGATGACTCTCGTCCCCCCACCGAGGCCTCAATCTGGACCTGGTGACTGTGGTCCCCACCTGGGTCTCACCTGGACCTGGTGACTCTCGTTCCCACATGAAACACACCTGGACCTGGTGACTGTTGTTTTCTTGTAGACTCACATTTACCTGGTGACACCGGTCCGCACTAGGGCCTCACCTGGATCTGGTGACTCTGGCCTGCAGGTTGGCCTCACCTGGACCTGGTGAGTGGGGTTGCCACCTGAGCTTCACCCATACCTGGTGACTCAGGAACCCACGTGGTTCTCTTGGACCTGGTGAATCTGGTCCTTACATGGTCCACTCCCAGACCCGGGGATTCTGGTCACCTCCTGGGCCTCACCTGGACCTGGTGAATCTCTACCCCATCTGGGCCTCAACCAGTCCTGGTGAGTTTGTTCCCCACCTGGACCTGATTGCTTTGGACTCTTTCTTGGCCTCACCTGGAACTGGTGACTCTTATCCTCTCTGCGCGTGACTCAGGCATGGATACTCTGGTCCCCATCTGGATGTCACCTGGACCAGGTGATTCTGGTACCCCTCTAGGTCTAAACAAGATCTGGTGTCTCTGATCCTCAACTGGGCCTCGTCTGGACCTAGTGAATATGCTCCATCTGGGCCTCATTTGGACCTGGTGATTCTCTTCCCTACCTGGGCATCATCAGGACAAGGTTCCACTGCATGGCCTTTAGGTTGGCCGCACCTGGACCTGGTAACTGTGGTTCTACCTGGGCATCATCGGGACGTGGTTACTCTATTCCCAGTGGGACTGACCTGAACGTGGTAACTCTGGTCCTGACTTTGGCCTCTTCTGTGCCATGTGACTCTGGCTCCCCCTGGACCTCACCTGTAAGTGGTGACTCTGATCCTAAGCATGGCCTCACCTCACCTGGTGACTGTGGTCTCCATCGGTACCTCACCTGGACATCATGTCTCTGGTCCCAACTGGCACTCACCAGGACTTGTATCTGGTACCCACCTGAGTAGCATCAGGATATGGTTACACTCTTCACCAACAGTGACGTGGCCGGAACTATTAACTCTCGTCTTCACCTGGTCCACACTTGGACATGGTGACACTGGTTCCCACCAGGGTCTCACCAGAACATGGTGACTCAGATCCCCACCTGCTCCTCACCTGTAACTTGTAATTCTCGTCCCACATGGACATCATGTGGACCTGGTGGCTGCAGTGTTACTAGCTTCTCATGTACCTCGTGACTCTGGTCCCCACCAGGGCCTCACCGGGACTTGGTGAGTGTGGTTGCCACCTGCACGTCACCAGGACCTGGTGATTCTGGTCTGCACCTGAGACTACCCTGGATCTGGTGACTGTGGTCCCCACCTGGGCTTCACCTGAATTTGGGGACTCCGGTCCTCATCTGGGACTCAACTGGCCCTGTTGACCATGGTCCTCAACTGTGCAGAATTGGGACCCGGTGACTGTATTCCACAACTGGATCTCACCTGGACAAGGTGAGTCTGGTCCCCCTCTGGGTCTCACTTTGCTCTAGTGACTGTGATCCCCACTTTGGCCTGACTTGGACCTGCTGACCCTGGTTGCCACCTGCGCCTGACCTCAAACTGTTGACTCTGGTTCTCTCAAGGGCCTCCCCTGTACCTGGTGATCCTGGTCCCCAATTGGTCCTCAACTGGACGTGGTGACTCTTCTCACCACCGGGGACTCACCTGACCATGATTACTTTGTTCCACACCTGGGACTCACGTAGACCTGTTGATGATGGTCCCTATGCCGGCCTCACCTGGACCTTTTGGCTCTGATTCCCGCCGGGGGCTCACGTGTATCTGGTAACTTTGATCCTCACCTGGGCCTCATCTGGACCTAGTGACTCTGGTCCCCACCTGGGCTTCACCTGGATCTGGTGACTCTGGTCCCCACCTGGACCTCTACTGGACCTGGTGACTCTCTTTCCAACATGGACCTCACCTGGATCTGGTGACTCTGGTCCTCAGTTTGGCCTCTCTTGGACTGGTGTCTCTCATCCCCACTTTGACCTAACTCAGAACTGCTGAATCTTGCCCCACCTAGGCCGCACCCACACCTGGTGACTCTTGTCCCCAGCTATGCCTCAATTCGACCTGATGAATCTGGTCCTGACGTGGGGCTCACATGGACCTAGGACTCAGCTGGATAGAGTGGCTCTGGTTCCCACAAGGGGCACACCTGATACTGGTGATTGTGGTCTTATTCTATGCCTCACCAGGACCTAGTGATTCTGTTCCCCATCTGGGCCTGCATGGCCATAGTGACTCTGGTCCTCACCCAGGCATCATTGGGACCTGGATACTCTATTCCACATCTGGGCCTCACTTTGACCAGGGACCTCTGGTCCTATTCTGGGCCTCAAACTAAACTGGTTACTCTGGTTCCCACTCGGGGCCTCACCCTTACCTGGTGACTCTGGTCACCCCTTGGGCTTCACTTGGGACTGGTGAATCTGGTCCTTAGCTGCTCCGCATCTGGATCTGGTGACTGGTGGCCACCTGGGCCTCACCTGGACTTGGTGAATCCTGTTGCCAACTGCGCCTCACCTGGACCTTCTGACTGTGGTCCCAACTGGACCTCACCTGGATCTGGTGGCTCTGGTTCCCATATGGGGCTCTCCTGGACCTGGTTCCTGTGGTCTCCATCTGGCTTCACCTGGAACACAATGACTCTGATCCATATATGGTCCTCTCCTGGACCTGTTGACTCTGGTCCTTACCTGGGCATCATTGGGACCTGGATACTCTCTATATAGGTGAGCCTCACCTGGACCTGGTGACTGTGGTCCCACCTGGGCCTCTCCTGGACGAGGTGACTTGTTCCCACAGGGACCTCACCTGGACCTGGTGACTCAGGTCCTCATATGGGCATCATGGGACCAGGGTTCTCAGTTCCACATCGGGGTCTCATCTGTACCTAGTGATTCTCGTCCCCCTTTGTGCCTCACCCTGATATGGTGACTCTGCTCCCCACCTGGATGTCACCAGAACCGGGTGACATTGGTCACCCTCTGGGAGTCACCCGGAGCTGGGGACACTGCTCCTCAACTGGGCCTCAACAGGACCTGGTGCATCTACTCCTCACTAAGGCCTCGTCTGGACCTTGTGAATCTTTTCCCACCTGGCATCAATGGGACATGGTTACTCTTCCCACCTGGGCCTCACATGGACATGATAACTTTGCTCCACACTTTGGCCTCAACTGGTCCTGATGATTCTGGTCCCCCGACCTAGGCCTCAATCTGGACCTGGTGACTGTGGTCCCCACCTGGGTCTCACCTGGACCTGGTGACTCTCGTTCCCACATGAACCACACCAGGTCCTGGTGACTGGGTTGTTCTTGTAGAATCACTTTTAACTGGTGACTCCAGTCCCCACTATGGCCTCACGTGAATCGGGTGACTTGGCCTGCAGGTTGGCCTCACATGGACCTGGTTAGTGGGGATGCCTCTTGGGTCTCATCCATACTTGGTGACTCACGTCTCCACCTGTACCTCTTGGACCTGGTGAATCTGGTCCTTACCTGGTCCTCTCCCAGACCCGATGACTCTGGTCACCACCTGGGCCTCACCTGGACCTGGTGAATCTGGTCCCAATCTGGGCCTCACCCAATCTTGGTGACTTTGTTCCACACCTTGACCTGATTGCTGTGGATTCTTTCTTGGCCTCACCTGGAACTGGTGACTGTGATCCTATCTGCGTGTCACCCAGAACTGTTGACTCTGGTCCTCACCTGTGTATCATTCGTACCTGGTGACTCTGTTCCACACCTGAGCCTCACCTGGTCATGAGGACTCTGGAAATTCTCTGGGCCTCACCCTGACCTGGTGACTCTGGTCCCCATTAGGACGTAACCTGGACTGGGTGTTTCTGGTTCCCATCTAGGCCTCAAGCAGATCTGGTGATTCTGGTCCTCAACTGGGCCTCACGTGGACTTAGTGAATATGCTCCACCTTGGCCTCATTTGGACCTGGTGACTCGGGTCCCTAACTAGGCATCATCGGGACATGGTTCTGCTGCATCGCCTGCAGGTTGGCCTCACCTGAACCTGGTGAGTGGGATTGCCACCTGGGCCTCACCCATACCTGGTGACTCAGGTCCCCACGTGGGCCTCTTGGACCTGGTGAATCTGGTCCTTACCTCGTCTTCTCCCAACCTGGGGACTCTGGTCATCACCTGGGCCTCACCTGGAGAAGGGAAACTGGTCCCCATCTGGGCCTCACCCAGTCCTGGTTACTTTGTTCCCCACCTGGAACTGATTGCTGTGGACTCTTTCTTTGCCTCACCTGCAACTGGTGACTCTGATCCTATCTGCGCGTCACCCAGATCTGTTGATTCTGGTCCTCATGTGGGCATCTTGGTACCTGGTGACTCAGTTCCACACCTGAGCCTAACATGGACATGATGACTCTGGAACCTCTCTGGGCCTCACCCTGTCCTGGTGACTCTGGTCCCCACCTGGATGTCACCTGGACCAGGGGATTATGGTCTCACCACGCCCTAGTGACTGTGAACCCAAGTTTGCCCTGACTTGGACCTGCTGACCCTGGTTGCCACCTGCGCCTGACCTCGAACTGTTGACTCTGGTACTTTCAAGGGCCTACCCTGTACCTTGTGATCCTGGTCCCCACCTGTGACTCACCTGGACGTGGTGACTCGTGTCACAACCGCGTACTCACCTGGACCTGCTTACTATGTTCCACATCTGGGCCTCAAGTAGACTTGTTGACCATGGTCCCCAAGCCGGCCTCACATGACCTGTTGCCTCTGATCTCCACCGGGGCCTCACGTGTACCTGGTAACTCTGGCCCTCTCCTGGGCCTCATCTGGACCTAGTGACTCTGGTCCCCACCTTGGCTTCAACTGGATCTGGTGACTCTGGTCCCCACCTGGACTTCACCTGGATCTGGTGACTCTAGTCGCCACCTGGACCTCTCCTGGACCTGGTGACTCTCTTTCCAACATGGACCTCACCGGTATCTGGTGACTCTGGTCCACCCTTTGGCCTCACCTGGACCTGGTGTCTCTCGTCCCCACTTTGACCTAACTCAGAACTACTGAATCTTGCCCCACCTAGGCCGCACCCAGACCTGGTGACTCTTGTCCCCAGCTAAGCCTCAATTCGACCTGATGAATCTGGTCCTCAAGTGGGCCTCACATGGACCTGGGACTCAGCTGGATAGAGTGGCTCTGGTTCCCACAAGGGGCTCACCTGATACTGCTGAATGTGGTCTTATTCTATGCCTCACAAGGACCTAGAGATTCGGTTCCCCATCTGGGCCTGCATGGCCCTAGTGACTCTGGTCCTCACCCAGGAATCATTGGGAACTGGATACTCTATTCCACACCTGCGCCTCACTCTGACCAGGGACCTCTGGTCCCATTCTGGGCCTCAAACTAAACTGCTTACTCTGGTTCCCCTCTGGGCCTCACCCTTACCTGGTGACTCTGGTCACCCCTTGGTTTCACTTGGGCCTGGGGAATCTGGTCCTTAGCTGGTCCACACCTGGATCTGGTGACAGGTCGCCACCTGGGCCTCACCTGGACTTGGTGAATCCTGTTGCCACCTGCGCCTCACCTGGACCTTGTGACTGTGGTCCCACCTGGACCTCACCTAGATCTGGTGGCTCTGGTTCCCATATGGCGCTCTCCTGGTCCTGGTTCCTGTGGTCTCCTTCTGGCCTCACTTAGAACACAATGACTCTGATCCATATTTGGGCCTCTGCTGGACCTGTTGACTCTGGTCCTTCCCTGGGCATCATTGGGACCTGGATACTCTCTTATATACCGTGGCCTCACCTGGACCTTGTGACTGTGGTCCCACCTGGGCCTCACCTGGACGAGGTGACTGGTTCCCACAGGGACCTCACCTGGACCTGGTGACTCAGGTCCTCATATGGGCATCATGGGGCCTGGTTTCTCAGGTCCACATTGGGGTCTCACCTGGACCTAGTGATTCTCGTCCCCCTCTGGGCCTCACCCTGACGTGGTGACTCTGGTCCCCACCTCGATATCTCCAGAACCGCGTGACTCTGGTCTCCCTTGGGGCTTACCCAGAGCTGGGGACACTGGTCCTCAAATGGGCCTCAACAGGACCTGGTGAATCTACTCCTCACTTAGGTCTCATCCGGACCTTGTTACTCTTTCCCAACTGTCATCAATGGGACATGGTTACTCTGTTCTCCACCTAGGTCTCAACTGGACATGATAACTTTGCTCAACACTTTGCCTCAACTGGTCCTGATGAATCTGGTCCCCCCACCTAGGCCTCAATCTGGACTTGGTGACTGTGGTCCCCACCTGTGTCTCTACTGGACCAGGTGAATCTCGTTCCCACATGAACCACACCTGGACCTGGTGACTGTGGTGTTCTTGTAGACTCATATTTACCTGGTGACTCCGGTACCCACTAAGGCCTCACCTGGATCTGGTGACTCTGGCCTGCATGTTGACCTCACCTGAACCTGGTGAGTAGGGTTTGCCACCAGGGCCTCACCAATACCTGGTGACTCAGGTCCCCACGTGGGCCTCTTGGACCTGGTGAATCTGGTCCTTACCTGGTCCTCTCCCAGACCCGGGGAATCTGGTCACCACCTTGGCCTATCCTGGGCCTGGTGAATCTGGTCCCCATCTGGGCCTCACCCAGTCCTGGTGACTTTGTTCCCCACTTGGACCTGATTGCTGTGGACTCTTTTTGCCTCACCTGGAACTGGTGACTCTGATCCTATCTGCGCGTCACCCAGATTTGGTGACTCTGGAACTCACCTGGGCATCACTGGTACCTGATTACTCTGTTCCACACCTGAGCCTCACCTGGACATGATGACTCTGGAACCTCTCTGGGCCTCACCCTGACCTGGTGACTCTGGTCCCCATCTGGATGTCACCTGGACCAGGTGATTCTGGTACCCCTCTGGGCCTCAACCAGGTCTGGTGACTCTGGTCCTCAACTGGGCCTCACCTGGACCTAGTGAATATGCTCCATCTGGGCCTCATTTGGACCTGGTAACTCTGGTCCCTACCTGGGCATCATCGGGACATGGTTCCACTGCATGGCCTGTAGGTTGGCCTCACCTGGACCTGTTAACTCTGGTCCCTACCTGGGCTTCATCGGGACATGGTTCCTCTGCATGGCCTGCAGGTTGGCCTCACCTGGACCTGGTGAGTGGTTTTGCCACCTGGGCCTCACCCATACCTGGTGACACAGGTCCCACGTGGGCCTCACTTGGACTTGGTGAATCTGGTCCTTACCTGGTCCTCACTCAGAACTGGTATCTCTGGTCACACCCTGGGAATCACCTGGACCGGGTGAATGTGGTCCCCATCTGGGCCTCCCCCAGTCCTGGTGACTTTGTTCCCCACCTGGACCGGATTGCTGTGGACTACTTCTTGGCCTCACCTGGAACTGGTGACTCTCATCCTAACTGGGCCTAGCTCAATCTCCTGACTCTGGTCCTCCCCTGTGGACCACTATGAACAGGATACTCTGTACCACACCTGAGCCTCTCCTGGACATGATGACTCTGGATCCACTCTGGGCCTCACCCTGACGTGGTAACTCTGGTCCCCATGTGGATGTCACCTAGACCAGGTGAATCTGGTACCCCACTAGGCTTCAGCTAGACCTGGTGACTCTGGTCCTCACCTGGGCCTCACCGGGACCTAGTGAATATGCTCCCCAACTGTGCCTCATCTGGACCTGGTGATTCTGGTTCTACCTGGGCATCATCGGGACATGGTTACTGTATTCCCCACTGGGACTGACCTGATCCTGGTAACTCTAGTCCTGATTTGGCCTCTTCTTTACCAGGTGACTCTGGATCCACCTTGGGTTCACCGGTAACTGGTGACTCTGATCCTAAGCATGGCCTCACCTGACCTGGTGATTGTGGTTCCCATCGGGACCTCACCTGGACCTCATGTCTCTGGTCCCACCTGGGCCTCACCAGGACCTGGTGTCTCTGGTACCCACCTGGGTAGCATCAGGATATGGTTACACTGTTCACTAACAGTGACCCAGCCAGACCTATTAACTCTGGTCTTCACTTGGGCCACACCTGTACATGGTGACACTGGTTCCCACCTGGGTCTCACCTGGACATGCTGAGTCGGATCCACAACTGGTCCTACCCTGTAACTGGTGATTCTCGTTCCCACATGGACATCATGTGGACCTGGTGGCTGCAGTGTTTCTAGCTTCTCATGTACCTCGTGACTCTGGTCCCCACCAGGGCCTCACAGGGACCTGGTGAGTGTGGTTGCCACCTGCACCTCAAGTGGACCTGGTCATTCTGGTCTGCACCTGAGACTACCCTGGATCTGGTGACTGTGGTCCCCACCTGGGCTTCACCCGCTTTGGGGACTCCGGTCTCCATCTGGGCCTCACCTGGCCCTGTTGACCATGGTCCTCAACTGCGCAAAATTGGGACGCGGTGACTGTGTTCCACAACTGGACGTCACCTGGACCAGGTGATTCTGATCTACCTCTGGGTCTCACCGTACCCTAGTGACTGTGAACCCCACTTTGGCCTGACTTGGACCTGCTGACCATGGTTGCCACCTGCGCTGACCTCGAACTGTTGACTCTGGTACTTTCAAGGGCCTACCCTGTATCTTGTGATCCTGGTCCCCACCTGGGCCTCACCTGGACGTGGTAACTCATGTCAAAACCACGTACTCACCTGTACCTGCTTACTGTGTTCCACATCTGGGCCTCAAGTAGACTTGTTGACCATGGTCCCCAAGCCGGCCTCACATGGACCTGTTGCCTCTGATCCCCACCGGAGCTCACGTGTACCTGGTAACTCTGGTCCTCACCTGGGCCTCATCTGGACCTAGTGACTCTGTGCCCACCTGGGCTTCACCTGCATCTGGTGACTCTGGTCCCCACCTGGACCTCACGTGAATCTGGTGCCTCTGGTCCCCTTCTGGACCTCTCCTGGACCTGGTGACTCTCTTTCCAACATGGACCTCACCTGGATCTGGTGACTCTGGTACTCAGTTTGGCCTCACATGGACCTGGTGACTGTGTTTCCCATCGGGGCCTCACCTGGACCTCATGTCTCTGGTCCCAACTGGGCCTCACCCTGACCTGGTGACTCTGGTCACTCGTTGGACTTCACTTGGGCTTGGAGAATCTGGTCCTTAGCTGTTCCGCACCTCGATATGGTGACTGGTCGCCACCTGGGACTCACCTGGACTTGGTGAATCCTGTTGCCACCTGCGCATCACCTGAACCTTGTGACTGTGGTCCCACCTCGACCTCACCTGGACGAGGTGACTGGTTCCCACAGGGACCTCACCTGGACCTGGTGACTCAGGTCCTCATATGGGCATCATGGGACCTGTTTTCTCAGTTCCACAGCGGGGCCTCACCTGGACCTAGTGATTCTAGTCCCCCTCTGGGACTCACCCTGACGTGGTGTCTCTGGTCCCCACCTTGATATCACCAGAACCGGGTGACTCTGGTCCCCCTCTGGGACTCACCCGGAGCTGGGGACACTGGTCCTGAGCTGTTCCTCAACAGGACCTGGTGAATCTACTCCTCACTTAGGCCTCGTCTGGACCTTGTGACTCTTTTCCCACCTGGCATCAATGGGACATGGATACTCTGTTCCCCACATGGGCCTCACATAAACATGATAACTTTGATCCACACTTTGGCCTCAACTGCTCCTGATAACTCTCGTCCGACCACCTAGGCCTCAATCTGGACCTTGTGACTGTGGTCCCCAACTGGGTCTCACCTGGACCTGGTGACTCTCGTTCCCACATGAACCACACCTGGACCTGGTGACTGTGGTGTTCTTGTAGACTCACATTTACCTGGTGACACCGGTCCCCACTAGGGCCTCACCTGGATCTGCTGACTGTGGCCTGCAGGTTGGCCTCACCTGGACCTGGTGAGTGGGGTTGCACCTGAGCTTCACCCATACCTGGTGACTCAGGAACCCACGTGGTCCTCTTGGAACTGGTGAATCTGGTCCTTACATGGTCCTGTCCCAGACCCGGGGATTCTGTTCACCACCTGGGCCTCACCTGGACCTGGTGAATCTCTTCCCCATCTGGGCCTCACACGGTCTTGGTGACTTTGTTCCCCACCTGGACCTGATTGCTATGGACTCTTTCTTGGCCTCACCTGGAACTGGTGACTCTTATCCTCTCTGCGCGTGACTCAGGCCTGGTGACTCTGGTCCTCATCTGGGCATCATTGGTACCTGGTGACTCTGTTCAACACCTGAGCCTCACCTGGACATGATGACTCTGGAATCCCTTTGGGCCTCACCCTGACCTGGTGACTCTGGTCCCCATCTGGATGTCACCTGGAAGAGGTGATTCTGGTACCCCTCTAGGCCTCAACCAGATCTGGTGTCTCTGGTCCTCAACTGGGCCTCGGCTGGACTTAGTGAATATGCTCCATCTTGGCCTCATTTGGACCAGGTTACTCTGGTCCCTACCTGGGCATCATGGGGACCTGGTTCCACTGCATGGCCTACAGGTTGGCCTCACCTGGACCTGGTAACTCTGGTCCCTACCTTGGCATTATCGGGACTCGGTTACTTTGCATGGCCTGCAGGTAGGCCTCACCTGGACCCGGTGAGTGGGGATGCCACTTGGGCCTCACCCATACCTGGTGACACAGGCCCCTACGTGGGCCTCACTTGGACATGTTGTATCTGGTAATTCTGGTCACCACCTGGGAATCACCTGGACCTGGTGAATCTGGTAACTCTGGTCACCACCTGGGAATCACCTGGACCTTATGAATCTGTGTCCGCATCTGGGCCTCATCCAGTCCTCGTAACTTTTTTACCCACCTGGACCTGATTGCTGTGGACTCCTTCTTAGCCTCACCTGGAACTGTTGACTCTGATCCTGACAGGGCATCACTCAGATCTGTTGACTCTGTTCCTCACCTGTGGACCATTATGACCTGGATACTCTCTTCCACACGTGAGCCTCACCTGGACACGATGACTCTGGATCCCCTCTGGCCCTCTCCCTGACATGGTGTCTCTGGTCCCCATCTGGAAGGTACCTAGACCAGGTGAACCTGGTACCCCTCTAGGCCTCAACTAGACCTGGTGACTCTGGTCCTCTACTGGGCCTCAACGGGACGTAGTGAATATGCTCCCCACCTTCGCCTCATCTGGATCTGGTGTCTCTGGCTCCACCTGGGCCTCACCGGTAACTGGTGACTCTGATCCTAAGCATGGCCTCACCTGACCTGGTGACTGTGGTTTCCATCGGGACCTCACCTGGACTTCATGTCTCTGGTCCCACCTGGGCATCACCAGGACCTTGTGTCTCTGGTTACCACCTGGGTAGCATCAGGATATGGTTACACTGTTCACTATCAGTGACCCAGCCGGACCTATTGACTCTGGTCTTCACCTGGGCCACACCTGGACATGGTGACACTGGTTCCCACCTGGGTCTCACCTGGACATGGTGAGTCGGATCCCCACCTGGTCCTCGCCTGTAACTGGTGATTCTCTTTCCCACATGGACATCATGTGGATCTGGTGGCTGCAGTGTTTCTAGCTTCTCATGTACCTCGTGACTCTGGTTCCCACCAGGGCCTCACCGGGACCTGGTGTGCGTGGTTGTCACCTGCACCTCACATGGACCTGGGGATTCTGGTCTGCACCTGAGACAACCCTTGATCTGGTGACTGTGGTCTCCACCTGGGCCTCACCTGGATTTGGGGACTCCGGTCACCATCTGGGCCACACCTGGCCCTGTTGACCATGGTCCTCAACTCTGCAGAATTGGGACCCGGTGACTTTGTTCCACAACTGGACCTCACCTGGACCACGTGACTCTGGTCCGCCTCCGGGTCTCACCGTACCCTAATGACTCTGAACCCCACTTTGGCCTGACTTGGACCTGCTGATCTTGGTTGCGACCTGTGCCTGACCTCGAACTGTTGACTATGGTTCTTTCAAGGGCCTCCCCTGTACCTGGTGATCCTGGTACCCACCTGGGGCTCACCTGGACGTGGTGACTCTTGTCCCCACCGGGGACTCACCTGGACCTGGTTCCTGTGTTCCACACATGGGCCTCAAGTAGACCTGTTGACCATGGTCCCAAAGCCGGGCTCACATGGACTTCTTGCCTCTGATTCCCACCGGGGCCTTACGTGTACCTGGTAACTCTGGTCCTCACCTGGGCCTCATTTGGACCTAGTGAGTCTGGTGCCAACCTGGGCTTCACCTGGATCTGGTGACTCTGGTTCCCACCTGGACCTCTCCTGGACCTAGTGACTCTCTTTCCAACCTGGACCTCACCTGGATCTGGTGACTCTGGTCCTCAGTTTGGCCTCACCTGGACCTGGTGTCTCTCGTCCCCACTTTGAGCTAACTCAGAACTCCTGAATCTTGCCCCACCTAGGCCGCACCCAGACCTGGTGACTCTTGTCCCCAGCTATGCCTCAATTCGACCTGATGAATCTGGTCCTCACGTGGGCCTCACATGGACCTGGGACTCACCTGGATAGAGTGTCTCTGGTTCCCACAAGGGGCTCACATGATACTGTTGACTGTGGTCTTATTCTATGCCTCACCGGGACCTAGTGATTCTGTTCCCCATCTGGGCCTGCATGGCCCTAGTGACCTTGGTCCTCACCCAGGCATCATTGGGACCTGTATACTCTATTCTACAACTGGGCCTCACTTTGTCCAGGAAACTCTGGTCCCATTCTGGTCCTCAAACTAAACTGGTTACTCTGGTTCACACTCTGGTCCTCACCCTTACCTGGTGACTCTGGTCACCCCTTGGGCTTCACTTCGGCCTGGTGAATCTGGTCCTTAGCTGGTCCGCTCCTGGCTCTGGTGACTGGTCGCCACCTGGATCTCACCTGGACTTGGTGAATCCTGTTGCCACCTGCGCCTCACCTGGACCTTGTGACTGTGGTCCCACCTGGACCTCACCTGAATCTGGTTGCTCTGGTTCCCATATGGGGCTCTCCTGAACCTGGTCCGTGTTGTCTCCATCTGGCCTCACCTGGAACACAATGACTCTGATACATATTTCGGTCTCTCATGGAACTGATGACGCTGGTCCTTACCTGGGCATCACAGGGACCTGGATACTCTCTTATATACCTGGGCCTCACCTGGACCTGATGACTGTGGTCCCACCTGGGCCTCACCTGGACGAGGTGACTGGTTACCACAGGGACCTCACCAGGACCTGGTGACTCAGGGCCTCATATGGGCATCATGGGACCTGGTTTTTCAGTTCCACATCGGGGCCTCACCTGGACCTAGTGATTCTCGTCCCCCTCTGGGCCTCACTCTGACGTGGTGACTCTGGTCACCCCTGGATATCACCAGAACCGGGTGACTCTGGTCCCCCTCTGGGACTCTCCCGGAGCTGGGGACACTGGTCCTCCGCTGGGCCTCAACAGGACCTGGTGAATCTACTCCTCACTTAAGCCTCGTCTGGACCTTGTGACTCTTTTCCCACGTGGCATCAATGGGACATGGTTACTCTGTTGCCCGCATGGGCCTCACCTGGACATGATAACTTTGCTCCACACTTTGGCCTCAACTGGTCTTGATGAATCTGGTCCCCCCACCTAGGCCTAAATCTGGACCTGGTGACTGTGGTCCCCACCTGGGTCTCACCTGGACCTGGTGACTCTTGTTCCCACATAAACCACACCTGGAGCTGGTGACTGTGGTGTTCTTGTAGACTCACATTTTCCTGTTGACACCGGTCCCCACTAGGGCATTACCTGGATCTGGTGACTCTGGCCTGCAGCCTGGCCTCACCTGGACCTGGTGAGTGGGGTTGACACCTGGGCCTCACCCATACCTGGTGACTCAGGTCACCACCTGGGCCTCTTGGACCTGGTGAATCTTGTTCTTACCTGGTCCTCTCCCACCCCGGGGACACTGGTCACCACCTGGGTCTCACCTGGACCTGGTGAATCTGGTACCCATCTGTGCCTCACCCAGTCCTGGTGACTTTTTTCCCCACCTGGACCTGATTGCTGTGGACTCTTTCTTGGCCTCACCTGGAACTGGCGACTCTGATCCTATCTGAGTGTCACCCAGACCTGGTGACTCTGGTCCTCACCTGGGCATCATTGGTACCTGAAGACTCTGATCCACACCTGAGTCTCACCTGGACATGATGACACTGGAACCACTCTGGGCTTCACCCTGACCTGGTGACCCAGGTCCCCATCTGGATGTCACCTGGACCTAGTGATTCTTGTACCCCTCTAGGACTCAACAAGATCTGGTGACTCTGGTCCTCAACTGGGCCTCACCTGGACCTAGAGAATATGCTCCATCTGGGCCTCATCTGGACCTGGTGACTCTGGTCCCTACCTGGGCATCATCGGTACAATGTTACTCTATTCCACACTGGGAATCCCCTGATCCTGGTAACTCTGGTCCTCTCTTTGGACTCTTCTGTACCAGGTAACTCTGGCTCCACCTGGACCTCACCTGTAGTTGGTGATTCTGATCCTACGCATGGCCTCATCTGACCTGGTGACAGTGCTTCCCATCGGGACCTCACCTGGACCTCAGGTCTCCGGTCCCACCTGGGCCTTACCAGGACCTGGTGTCTCTGCTAACCACCTGGGTAGCATCAGGATATGGTTACACTGTTCACTGACAGTGACCCAGCCGCACCTATTAACTCTGGTCTTCACCTGGGCCACACCTGGACATGGTGACACTCGTTCCCACCTGGGTCTCACCTGGACATGGTGAGTCAGATCCCCACCTGTTCCTCACCTTTAACTGGTGATTCTCGCTTCCACATGGACATCATGTGAACCTGGTGGCTGCAGTGTTTTTAGCTTCTCATGTCCTCGTGACTCTGGTCCCCACCAGTGCCTCACCGGGACCTGGTGAGTGTGGTTGCCACCTGCACCTCAGCTGGACCAGGTGATTCTGGTCTGCACCCGAGACTACACTGGATTGGTGACTGTGGTCCCTACCTGGGCTTCACCTGGATTTGAGGATTCCGGTCCCCATCTGGGCCTCACCTGGCCTTGTTGACCATGGTCCACAACTGGCCAAAATTGGGACCCTGTGACTGTGTTCCACAACTGGACCTCACCTGGACCAGGTGACTCTGGTCCCAATCTGGGTCTCACCGTGCCCTAATTAATGTGAACCCCACTTTGGCCTGACTTGGACCTGCTGACCCTGGTTGCCACCTGCGCCTGACCTCGAACTGTTGACTCTGGTTCTTTCAAGGGCCTCCCCTGTACCTGGTGATCCTGGTCCCCACCTGGGCCTCACCTGGACGTGGTGACTCTTGTCACCACCGGGGACTCACCTGGACCTGGTTAAGGTGTTCCACACCTGGGCCTCAAGTAGACCTGTTGACATTGGTACCCAAGCTGGCCTCACATGGCCTGTTGCCTCTGATCCCCACCGGGGCCTCACGTGTACCTGGTAAATCTGGTCCTCGCCTGGGCCTCATCTGGACCTAGTGACTCTGGTCCCCACCTGGGCTTCACCTGGATCTGGTGACTCTGGTCCCCACCTGGACTTCACCTGGATCTGGTGACTCTGGTCCCCACCTGGACCTCTCCTGGACCTGGTGACTCTCTTTCCAACATGGACCTCACCTGGGCCTGTGACTCTGGTCCTCAGTTTGGCCTCACCTGGACCTGGTGTCTCTCGTCCCCACTTTGACCTAACTCAGAACTGCTGAATCTTCACCCACCTAGGCCTCACCCAGACCTGGTGACTCTTGTCCCCAGCTATGCCTCAATTCGACCTGATGAATCTGGTCCTCACGTGGGCCTCACATGGACCTGGGACTCAGCTGGATAGAGTGGCTCTGGTTCCCACAAGCGGCTCACCTGATACAGCTGACTGTGGTCTTATTCTATGCCTCACCAGGACCTAGTGATTCTGTTCCCATCTGGGCCTGCATGGCCCTAGTAACTCTGGTCCTTACCCAGGCATCATTGGGATCTGGATACTCTATTCCACACCTGGGCCTCACTTTCACCAGGGACCTAGGGTCCCATTCTGGGCCTCAAACTAAACTGGTTACTCTGGTTCCCCCTCTGGGCCTCACCCCTACCTGGTGACTCTGGTCACCCCTTGGGCTTCACTTGGGCCTGGTGAATATGGTCCTTATCTGATCCGCTTCTGGATCTGGTGACCGGTTGCCACCTGGGTCTCACTTGGACTTGGTGAATCCTGTTGACACCTGCGCCTCACCTGGACCTTGTGACTGTGGTCCCACCCGGACATCACCTGGATCTGGTGGCTCTGGTTCCCATATCGGCTCTCCTGGACCTGGTTCCTGTGGTCTCCATCTGGCCTCTCCTGGAACACAATAACTCTGATCCATATTTGGGCCTCTCCTGGACCTGTTGACTCTGGTCCTTACCTGGGCATCATTGGGACCTGGATACTCCCTTATATACCTGGGCCTCACCTGGATCTGGTGACTCTGGCCTGAAGGTTGGCCTTACCTGGACATGGTGAGTGGGGTTGCCACCTGGGCCTCACCCATACCTGGTGACTCAGGTCCTCACGTTGGCCTCTTCGACCTGGTGAATCTGGTCCTTACCTGGTCCTCCCCCAGACCCGGGTACTCTGGTCACCTCCTGGGCCTCACCTGGACCTGGTGAATCTGGTCCCCATTTGGGCCTCACCCAGTCCTGGTGACTTTGTTCCCCACCTGGACCTGATTGCTGTGGATTCTTTCTTGGCCTCACAAGGAACTGGTGACTCTGATCCTGTCTGCGCGTCACCTAGACCTGCTGACTCTGGTCCTCACCTGGGCATCATTGGTACCCGGTGACTCTGTTCCACACCTGAGCATCACCTGGACATGATGACTCTGGAACCTCTCTGGGCCTCATCCTGACCTGGTGACTCTGGTCCCCATCTGGATGTCACCTGGACCAGGTGATTCTGGTAGCCCTCTAGGCCTCACCAGATCTCTTGACTCTGGTCCTCAACTGGGCCTAACCTGGACCTAGTGAATATGCTCCATCAGGGTCTCATTTTGGACCTGGTGACTCTCGTCCCTACCTGGCCATCATCGGGACATGGTTCCACTGCATGGCCTGCAGGTTGGCCTCATCTAGTGCTGGTAAATCTGGTCCCTACCTGGGCATCATCGGGACATGGTTCCACTGCATGGCCTGCAGGTTGGCCTCTCCTGGACGTGGTAACTCTAGTACCAACCTGGGCATCATCGGGACATGTTTCCTCTGCATGGCCTGCATGTTGGCCTCAGCTGGACCTCGTGAGTGTGGTTGCCACCTGGGCTCACCCATACCTGTTGACTCATGGGGTGACTCTGGTCCTCACCTGTGGACAATTATGACCTGGATACTCTGTTCCACATGTGTGCCTCAACGTGGACATGATAACTCTGGATCCCCTCTGGGCCTCAGCCTGACATGGTGACTCTGTCCCCATCTGGATGTCACCTAGACCAGGTGAATCTGGTACCCCTCTAGGCCTCTACTTGACCTGGTGACTCTGGTCCTCAACTGGGCCTCAACTGGGACCTAGTTAACATGCTCCCCACATGCGCCTCTTCTGGACCTGGTGACTCTGGTTCTACCTTGGCATCATCGGGACATAGTTACTCTATTCCCCACTGGGACTGACCTGATCCTGGTCATTCTGATCCTGACTTTGGCCTCTTCTGTACCAGGTGACTGTCCGCTCCACATGGGCCTCACCTTTAACTGGTGACTCTGATCCTAAGAATGGCCTCACCTGACCTGGTGACTGTTGGTTCCCATCGGGACCATCACCTGGACCTCATATCTCTGTCCCACCTGGGCCTCACCAGACCTGGCCCAGAGTCATCATGTCCAGTGAGTCTAACATGGTGACTATGGTCCCCATCAGGATGTCATCTAGAACAAGTGAATCTGGTACCACTCTTGGCCTCAATAGACCTGGTGACTCTGGTCCGCAACTGGGCCTCACAGGGACCTAGTGAATATGCTCCCACCTGCGCCAATTCTGGACCTGGTGACCTCTGGTCCCTACCTTGGCATCCGTGGGACACGGTTCTTCTTCATGGCCTACAGGTTGTCCCTCACCTGGACCTGGTGATTGGGGGTGCCTCCTGTGCGATTGCTGTGGACACCTTCTGGGGCTCACCTGGAACTGGTGACTCTGATACTAACTGGGCCTCACCCAGATCTGGTGACTCTGGTCCTCACCTGTGGACCATTATGAACTGGATACACTGTTCCACACGTGAGCCTCACCTGGACATGTTGACTCTGGATCCCCTCTGGGCCTCAGCCTGACATGGTGACTCTGGTCCCCTTCTGGATTTCACCTAGACCAGGTGAATCTGGTACCCCTCTAGGCCTCAACTTGACCTCGTGACACTGGTCCTCAACTGGGCCTCACCGGAACCTAGTGAATATGCCCCCCATCTGCGCCGCATCTTGGCATGATGACTCTGGTTTTACCTGGGCATCCTCGGGAAATGGTTACTGTATTCCCCACTGGGACTGACCTGATTCTGGTAACTCTGATCCTGACTTTGGCCTCTTCTGTACCAGGGGACTCTGGCTCCACCTGGACCTCACCTGTAACTTGTGACTCTGATCCTAAGCATGGCCTCACCTGACCTGGTGACTGTGGTTCCCATCGGGACCTCACCTGGACCTCATGTCTCTGGTTCCACCTGGGCCTCACCAGGACCTGGTGTCTCTGGTACCCACATCGGTAGCATCAGGATATGGTTACACTGTTCACTAACAGTGACCCAGCCTGACCTATTAACTCTGGTCTTCACCAGGGCCACACCTGGACATGGTGACACTGGTTCCCACCTGGGTCTCACCTGGACATGGTGAGTCGGATCCCCACCTGGCCCTCACCTGTAACTGGTGATTTGCGTTCCCATATGGACATCATGTGGACCTGGTTGCTGCAGAGTTTCTAGTTTCTCATGTACCTCGTGACTCTGTCTCCTCCAGGGCCTCACCGGGACCTGGTGAGTGGGGTTGCCACCTGCACCTCACCTGGACCTGGCGATTCTGGTCTGCACCCGAGACTACCCTGGATCTGGTGACTGTGGTCCCACCTGGGCTTTACCTGGATTTGGGGACTCCGGTCCCCATCTGGGCCTCAACTGGCCGTGTTGACCATTGTCCTCAACTGGGCAAAATTGGGACCCTGTGACTGTGTTCCACAACTGGACCTCACATGGACCAGGTGACTCTGGTCCCCCTCTGGGTCTCACCGTGCCCTAGTGACTGTGAACCCCACTTTGGCCTGACTTGGTCCTGCTGACCCTGGTTGCAACGTGCTCCTGACCTCGATCCGTTGACTCTGGTTCTTTCAAGGGCCTCCCCTTGACCTGGTGATCCTGGTCCCCACCTGGGCCTCACCTGGACGTGGTGACTCTTGTCACCACCGGGGACTCATCTGGACCTTGTTACTGTGTTCCACACCTGGGCCTCAAGTAGACCTCTTGCCTCTGATCCCCACCGGGGCCTCCGTTGTCTGGTAACTCTGGTCCTCACCTGGCCTCATCTGGACCTATTGACTCTGGACACCACCTGGGCTTCACCTGGATCTGGTGACTCTAGTCCCCACCTGGACTTCACCTGGATCTGGTGAGTCTGGTCCCCACCTGGACCTCTCCTGAACCTGGTGACTCCCTTTCCAACATGGACCTCACCTGGATCTGGTGACTCTGGTCCTCACTTTGGCCTCACCTGGACCTGGTGTCTCTCATCCCCACATTGACCTAACTCAAAACTGCTGAATCTTTGCCACACCTAGGCCGCACCCCGACCTGGTGACTCTTGTCCCCAGCTATGCCTCAATTCGACCTGATGCATCTGGTCCTCACGTGGGCCTCACATGGACCTGGGACTCAGCTCCATAGAGTGGCTCTGGTTCCCACAAGGGGTTCACCTGATACTGCTGACTGTGGTGTTATTCTATGCCTCACCAAGACCTAGTGATTCTGTTTGCCATCGGGGCCTGCATGGCCCTAGTGACTCTGGTCCTCACCCAGGCATCATTGGGACCTGAATACTCTATTCCACACCTGGGCCTCAATTTGACCAGGGATCTCTGGTCCCATTCTGGGCCTCAAACTAAACTGGTTACTCTGGTTCCCCCTCTGGGCCTCACCCCTACCTGGTGACTCTGGTCACCCCTTGGGCTTCACATGGGCCTGCTGAATCTTGTCCTTAGCTGGTCCGCACCTGTATCTGGTGACTGGTCGCCACCTGGGTCTCACCTGGACTTGTTGAATCCTGTTGCCTCCTGCGCCTCACCTGGACCTTGTGACTGTGGTCGCACCTGGACCTACCTGGATCTGGTGGCTCTGTTTCCCATATGGGGCTCTCCTGGACCTGGTTCCTCTGGTCTCGATCTGGCCTTACCTGGAACACAATGACTCTGATCCATATTTGGGCCTCTCTTTGACCTGTTGACTCTGGTCCTTACCTGGGCATCATTGGGACCTGGATACTCTCTTATATACCTGGGCCTCATCTGAACCTGGTGACTGTGGTCCCACCTGGGCCTCACCTGGACGAGGTGACTGGTTCCCACAAGGACTTCGTCTGGAGCTGGTCGCTCAGGTCCTCATATGGGCATCATGGGACATGGTTTCTCAGTTCCACATCGGGGCCTCACCTGGACCTAGTGATTCTCGTCCCCTCTGGGCCTCACCCTGACGTGGTGACTCTGGTCCGCACCTGGATATAACCAGGACCGCGTGACTCTGGTCCCCCTCTGGGACTCACCCGGAGCTGACGATAATTGTCCTCAGCTGGGCCTCAACAGGACCTGGTGAATCTACTCCTCACTTAGGCCTCGTCTGGATCTTGTGACTCTTTTCCCACCTGGCATCAATGGGACATGGTTACTCTGTTCCCCAACTGGGTCTCACCTGGACATGATAACTTTGCTCCACACTTTGGCCTCAACAAATCCTGATGACTCTGGTCCCCCACCTAGTCCTCAATCTGGACCTGGTGACTGTGGTCCCCACCTGGGTCTCACCTGGACCTGGTGACTCTCGTTCCCTCATGAACCACACCTGGACCTGGTGACTGTAGTGTTCTTGTAGACTCACATTTACCTGGTGACTCTGGTCCTCACTAGGGCCTCAACTGGATCTGGTGACTCTGGCCTGCAGGTTGGCCTCACCTGGACCTGGTGAGTGGGGTTGCCACCTGGGCCTCACCCATACCTGGTGAGTCAGGTCCCCACGTGGGCCTCTTGGACCTGGTGAATCTGGTCCTTACCTGGTCCTCTCCCAGACCCGGGGACTCTGGTCACCACCTGGGCCTCACCTGGACCTGATGTATCTGGTCCCCATCTGGGACTCACCCATTCTTGGTGAATTTATTCCCCACCTGGACCTGATTGCTGTGGACTCTTTCTTGGCCTCACCTGGAACTGGTGACTCTGATCCTATCTGCGCGTCACCCAGACCTGTTGACTCTGGTCCTCACCTGGGCATCATTGGTACCTGGTGACTCTGTTCCACACCTGAACCTCACCTGGACATGATGACTCTGGATCTTCTCTGGGCCTCACCCTGACCTGTTGACTCTGGTCCCCATCTGGATGTCACCTAGACCAGGTGAATCTGGTACCCCTCTAGGCCTCCACTAGATCTGGTGACTCTGGTCCTCAACTGGGCCTCACCGCGACCTAGTGAATATGCTCCCCACCTACGCCTCATCTGGACCTGGTGACT
This sequence comes from Canis lupus familiaris, assembly GCF_011100685.1. NCBI lineage: Eukaryota > Metazoa > Chordata > Mammalia > Carnivora > Canidae > Canis > Canis lupus. The sequence goes on from NW_023330295.1 coordinate 352,627, forward strand.
CTGATTCTACCTGGGCATCATCGGGACATGGTTACTCTATTCCCCACTGGGACTGACCTGATCGTGGTGACTCTGGTCCTGACTTTGGCCTCTTCTGTACCAGTTGACTCTGGCTCCACCTGGGACTCACCTGTAACTGGTGACTCTGATCCTATCTGCCCGTCACCGAGACCTGGTGACGCTGGTCCTCACCTGGGCATTTTTGGTACCTGGTGACTCTGTTCCACACCTGAGCCTCACCTGGACATGATGACTCTGGAACCTCTCTGGGCCTCATCCTGACCTGGTGACTCTGGTCCCCATCTGGAAGTCACCTGGACCAGGTGATTCTCGTACCCCTCTAGACCTCAACAAAGTCTGGTGACTCTGGTCCTCCACTGGACCTCACCTGGACCTAGTGAATATGCTCCATCTGGGCCTCATTGGACCTGGTGATTCTGGTCCCTACCTGGGCATTATCGGGACATGGTTCCACTGCATGGCCTGCAGTTTGGCCTCACCTGGACCTGGTAACTCTAGTCCCTACCTGGGCATCATCGGGAGATGGTTCCTCTGCATTGGCCTGCAGGTTGGCCTCACCTGGACCTGGTGAGAGGGGTTGTCACCTGGGTCTCACACATGCCTGGTGACACAGGTCCCCACGTGGGCCTCACTTGGACTTGGTGAATCTGGTCCTTACCTGGTCCTCACCCGGAACTCGTAACTCTGGTAACCATCTGGGAATCACCTGGACCTGGAGAATCTGGTCCCCATCCGGGCCTCATCCAGTCCTTGTGACTTTGCTCCCCACCTGGACCTGATTGCTGTGGAATCCTTCTTGGCCTCACCTGGAATTGGTGACTCTGATCCTAACTGGGCCTCACCCAGATCTGGTGACTCTGTTCCTTCCTGTGGACCATTATGACCTGGATACTCTGTTCCACACCTGAGCCTCACCTGGACATGATGACTCTAGATCCCCTCTGGGCCTCAGCCTGACATGATGACTCTGGTCCCCATCTGGATGTCACCTAGACCAGGTGAATCTGTTACGCCTCAAGGGCTCAAATAGACCTGGTGACTCTGGTCCTCAACTGGGCCTCACCGAGACCTAGTGAATATGCTCCCCACCTGCGCCTCATCTGGACCTGGTGACGCTGGGTCTACCTGAGCATCATCGGAACATGGTTACTCTGTACCCCACTGGGACTGACTGATCCTGGTAACTCTGGTCCCGAATTTGGCCTCATCTGTACCAGGTGACTCTGGCTCCACCTGGGCCTCACATGTAACCTGTGACTCTGATCCTAAGCATGGCCTCACCTGACCTGGTCTCTGTGGTTCCCATCGGGACCTCACGTGGACCTCATGTCTCTGGTCGCACCTGGGGCTCACCAGGACCTGGTGTCTCTGGTACCCACCTGGGTAGCATCAGGATATGGTTACACTGTTCACTATCAGTGACCCAGCCGGACCTATCAACTCTGGTCTTCACCTGGACCACACCTGGACATGGTGACACTGGTTCCCACCTGGGTCTCATCTGGACATGGTGAGTCGGATCCCCACCTGGTCCTCAACTGAAACTGGTGATTCTCGTTTCCACAAGGACATGATGTGGACCTGGTGGCTGCAGTGTTTCTAGCTTCTCATGTACCTCGTGACTCTGGTCCCCACCAGGGACTCACCGGGACCTGGTGAGTGTGGTTGCCACCTGCACCTCACCTAGACCTGGTGATTCTGGTCTGCACCCGAGACTACCCTGATCTGGTGACTGTGGTCCACACTTGGGCTTCACCTGGATTTGGGGACTCCGGTCCCCACCTGGGCCTCACCTGGCCTTGTTGACCATGGTCCCCAACGGGGAAAAATAGGGACCCAGTGACTGTGTTCCACAACTGGACCTCACCTGGACCAGGTGACTCTGGTCCCCCTCTGGGTCTCACCGTGCCCTAGTTTCTGTGAAGCCCACTTTGGCCTGACTTGGACCTGCTGACCCTGGTTGCCACCTGCGCCTGACCTCGAGCTGTTGACTCTGATTCTTTCAAGGGCCTCCCCTGTACCTGGTGTTCCTGGTCCCCACCTGGGCCTCACCTGGACGTGGTGACTCTTGTCACCACCGGGGACTCACCTGGACCTGCTTACTGTGTTCCACACCTGTGTCCCAAGTAGACTTGTTGACCATGGTCCCCAGGCGGGACTCACATGGACCTGTTGCCTCTGATCCCCACCGGGGCCTCACGTGTACATGGTAACTCTGTCCTCACCTGGGCCTCATCTGGATCTGGTGACTCTGGTCCCTACCTGGACTTCACCTGAATCTTGTGACTCTGGTCCCCACCTGGACCTCTCCTGGACCTGGTGACTCTCTTTCCAACATGGTTCTTCCCTGGATTTGGTGACTCTGCTCCTCAGTTTGGCCTCCCCTGGACCTGGTGTCTCTCGTTCCCTCTTTGACCTAATTCAGAACTGCTGAATCTTGCCCCACCTAGGCCGCACCCCGACCTGGTGACTCTTGTCCCCAGCTATGCCTCAATTCGACCTGATGAATCTGGTCCTCACGTGGGACTCACATGGACCTGGGACTCAGCTGGGTAGAGTGGCTCTGGTTCCCACAAGTGGCTCACCTGATACTGCTGACTCTGGTCTTATTCTATGCCTCACTAGGACCTAGTGATTCTGTTCCCCATCTGGGCCTGCATGACCCTAGAGACTCTGGTCCTCACCCAGGCATCTTTGGGACCTGGATACTCTATTCCACACCTGGGCCTCACTTTGACCAGGGACCTCTGGTCCCATTCTGGGCCTCAAACTAAACTGGTTAATCTGATTCTCCCTCTGGGCCTCACCGTTTCCTGGTTTCTCTGGTCACCCCTTTGAGATTCACATGGGCCTGGTGAATCTGGTCCGTAGCTGATCCGCACCTGGATCTGGTGATTGGTCGCCACCTGGGACTCACCTGGACTTGGTGAATCCTGTTGCCACCTGCGCCTCACCTGGACTTTGTGACTGTGGTCCCACCTGGACCTCACCTGGATCTGGTGGCTCTGGTTCTCATATGGGTCTCTTTTGGACCTGGTTCCTGTGGTCTCCATCTGGCCTCACCTGGAACACAATGACTCTGATCCATATTTGGGCCTCTCCTGGACCTGTTGACTCTGGACCTTACCTGGGCATCATTGGGAACTGGATAATCTCTTATATACCTGGGCCTCACCTGGAACTGGTGACTGTGGTCCCACCTGGGCCTCACCTGGACGAGGTGACTGGTTCCCACAGGGACCTCCCCTGGGCCTGGTGACTCAGGTCCTCATACGGGCATCATGGGACCTGTTTTCTCAGTTCCACATCGGGGCCTCACCTGGACCTAGTGATTCTCGTTCCCCTCTGGGCCTCATCCTGACGTGGTGATTCTGGTCCGCACCTGACTCACACCAGAACCGGGTGACTCTGGTCCCCCTCTGGGACTCACCCGGAGCTGGGACACTGGTCCTCAGCTGATCCTCAACAGGACCTGGTGAATCTACTCCTCACATAGGCCTCGTCTGGACCTTGTGACTCTTTTCCCACCTGGCATCTATGGGACATTTTTACTCTGTTCCCCACCTGGGCCTCACCTGGACATGATAACTTTGCTCCATACTTTGGCCTCAACTGCTCCTGATGACTCTCGTCCCCCAACCGAGGCCTCAATCTGGACCTGGTGACTGTGGTCCCCACCTGGGTCTCACCTGGACCTGGTGACTCTAGTTCCCACATGAAACACACCTGGACCTGGTGACTGTTGTTTTCTTGTAGACTCACATTTACCTGGTGACACCGGTCCGCACTAGGGCCTCACCTGGATCTGGTGACTCTGGCCTGCAGGTTGGCCTCACCTGGACCTGGTGAGTGGGGTTGCCACCTGAGCTTCACCCATACCTGGTGACTCAGGAACCCACGTGGTTCTCTTGGACCTGGTGAATCTGGTCCTTACATGGTCCACTCCCAGACCCGGGGATTCTGGTCACCTCCTGGGCCTCACCTGGACCTGGTGAATCTCTACCCCATCTGGGCCTCAACCAGTCCTGGTGAGTTTGTTCCCCACCTGGACCTGATTGCTTTGGACTCTTTCTTGGCCTCACCTGGAACTGGTGACTCTTATCCTCTCTGCGCGTGACTCAGGCATGGATACTCTGGTCCCCATCTGGATGTCACCTGGACCAGGTGATTCTGGTACCCCTCTAGGTCTAAACAAGATCTGGTGTCTCTGATCCTCAACTGGGCCTCGTCTGGACCTAGTGAATATGCTCCATCTGGGCCTCATTTGGACCTGGTGATTCTCTTCCCTACCTGGGCATCATCAGGACAAGGTTCCACTGCATGGCCTTTAGGTTGGCCGCACCTGGACCTGGTAACTGTGGTTCTACCTGGGCATCATCGGGACGTGGTTACTCTATTCCCAGTGGGACTGACCTGAACGTGGTAACTCTGGTCCTGACTTTGGCCTCTTCTGTGCCATGTGACTCTGGCTCCCCCTGGACCTCACCTGTAAGTGGTGACTCTGATCCTAAGCATGGCCTCACCTCACCTGGTGACTGTGGTCTCCATCGGTACCTCACCTGGACCTCATGTCTCTGGTCCCAACTGACACTCACCAGGACTTGTATCTGGTACCCACCTGAGTAGCATCAGGATATGGTTACACTCTTCACCAACAGTGACGTGGCCGGAACTATTAACTCTCGTCTTCACCTGGTCCACACTTGGACATGGTGACACTGGTTCCCACCAGGGTCTCACCAGAACATGGTGACTCAGATCCCCACCTGCTCCTCACCTGTAACTTGTAATTCTCGTCCCACATGGACATCATGTGGACCTGGTGGCTGCAGTGTTACTAGCTTCTCATGTACCTCGTGACTCTTGTCCCCACCAGGGCCTCACCGGGACTTGGTGAGTGTGGTTGCCACCTGCACGTCACCAGGACCTGGTGATTCTGGTCTCCACCTGAGACTACCCTGGATCTGGTGACTGTGGTCCCCACCTGGGCTTCACCTGAATTTGGGGACTCCGGTCCTCATCTGGGCCTCAACTGGCCCTGTTGACCATGGTCATCAACTGTGCAGAATTGGGACCCGGTGACTGTATTCCACAACTGGATCTCACCTGGACAAGGTGAGTCTGGTCCCCCTCTGGGTCTCACTTTGCTCTAGTGACTGTGATCCCCACTTTGGCCTGACTTGGACCTGCTGACCCTGGTTGCCACCTGCGCCTGACCTCAAACTGTTGACTCTGGTTCTCTCAAGGGCCTCCCCTGTACCTGGTGATCCTGGTCCCCAATTGGTCCTCAACTGGACGTGGTGACTCTTCTCACCACCGGGGACTCACCTGGACATGATTACTTTGTTCCACACCTGGGACTCACGTAGACCTGTTGACGATGGTCCCTATGCCGGCCTCACCTGGACCTTTTGGCTCTGATTCCCGCCGTGGGCTCACGTGTATCTGGTAACTTTGATCCTCACCTGGGCCTCATCTGGACCTAGTGACTCTGGTCCCCACCTGGGCTTCACCTGGATCTGGTGACTCTGGTCCCCACCTGGACTTCACCTGGATCTGGTGACTCTGGTCCCCACCTGGACCTCTACTGGACCTGGTGACTCTCTTTCCAACATGGACCTCACCTGGATCTGGTGACTCTGGTCCTCAGTTTGGCCTCTCTTGGACTGGTGTCTCTCATCCCCACTTTGACCTAACTCAGAACTGCTGAATCTTGCCCCACCTAGGCCGCACCCACACCTGGTGACTCTTGTCCCCAGCTATGCCTCAATTCGACCTGATGAATCTGGTCCTGACGTGGGGCTCACATGGACCTAGGACTCAGCTGGATAGAGTGGCTCTGGTTCCCACAAGGGGCACACCTGATACTGGTGATTGTGGTCTTATTCTATGCCTCACCAGGACCTAGTGATTCTGTTCCCCATCTGGGCCTGCATGGCCATAGTGACTCTGGTCCTCACCCAGGCATCACTGGGACCTGGATACTCTATTCCACATCTGGGCCTCACTTTGACCAGGGACCTCTGGTCCTATTCTGGGCCTCAAACTAAACTGGTTACTCTGGTTCCCACTCGGGGCCTCACCCTTACCTGGTGACTCTGGTCACCCCTTGGGCTTCACTTGGGCCTGGTGAATCTGGTCCTTAGCTGCTCCGCATCTGGATCTGGTGACTGGTGGCCACCTGGGCCTCACCTGGACTTGGTGAATCCTGTTGCCAACTGCGCCTCACCTGGACCTTCTGACTGTGGTCCCAACTGGACCTCACCTGGATCTGGTGGCTCTGGTTCCCATATGGGGCTCTCCTGGACCTGGTTCCTGTGGTCTCCATCTGGCTTCACCTGGAACACAATGACTCTGATCCATATATGATCCTCTCCTGGACCTGTTGACTCTGGTCCTTACCTGGTCATCATTGGGACCTGGATACTCTCTATATAGGTGAGCCTCACCTGGACCTGGTGACTGTGGTCCCACCTGGGCCTCTCCTGGACGAGGTGACTGGTTCCCACAGGGACCTCACCTGGACCTGGTGACTCAGGTCCTCATATGGGCATCATGGGACCAGGGTTCTCAGTTCCACATCGGGGTCTCATCTGTACCTAGTGATTCTCGTCCCCCTCTGTGCCTCACCCTGATATGGTGACTCTGCTCCCCACCTGGATGTCACCAGAACCGGGTGACATTGGTCACCCTCTGGGAGTCACCCGGAGCTAGGGGACACTGCTCCTCAACTGGGCCTCAACAGGACCTGGTGCATCTACTCCTCACTAAGGCCTCGTCTGGACCTTGTGAATCTTTTCCCACCTGGCATCAATGGGACATGGTTACTCTTCCCACCTGGGCCTCACATGGACATGATAACTTTGCTCCACACTTTGGCCTCAACTGGTCCTGATGATTCTGGTCCCCCGACCTAGGCCTCAATCTGGACCTGGTGACTGTGGTCCCCACCTGGGTCTCACCTGGACCTGGTGACTCTCGTTCCCACATGAACCACACCAGGTCCTGGTGACTGGGTTGTTCTTGTAGAATCACTTTTAACTGGTGACTCCAGTCCCCACTAGGGCCTCACGTGAATCGGGTGACTTGGCCTGCAGGTTGGCCTCACATGGACCTGGTTAGTGGGGATGCCTCTTGGGTCTCACCCATACTTGGTGACTCACGTCTCCACCTGTACCTCTTGGACCTGGTGAATCTGGTCCTTACCTGGTCCTCTCCCAGACCCGATGACTCTGGTCACCACCTGGGCCTCACCTGGACCTGGTGAATCTGGTCCCAATCTGGGCCTCACCCAATCTTGGTGACTTTGTTCCACACCTTGACCTGATTGCTGTGGATTCTTTCTTGGCCTCACCTGGAACTGGTGACTCTGATCCTATCTGCGTGTCACCCAGAACTGTTGACTCTGGTCCTCACCTGTGTATCATTCGTACCTGGTGACTCTGTTCCACACCTGAGCCTCACCTGGTCATGAGGACTCTGGAAATTCTCTGGGCCTCACCCTGACCTGGTGACTCTGGTCCCCATTAGGACGTAACCTGGACTGGGTGTTTCTGGTTCCCATCTAGGCCTCAAGCAGATCTGGTGATTCTGGTTCTCAACTGGGCCTCACGTGGACTTAGTGAATATGCTCCACCTTGGCCTCATTTGGACCTGGTGACTCGGGTCCCTAACTAGGCATCATCGGGACATGGTTCTGCGCATCGCCTGCAGGTTGGCCTCACCTGAACCTGGTGAGTGGGATTGCCACCTGGGCCTCACCCATACCTGGTGACTCAGGTCCCCACGTGGGCCTCTTGGACCTGGTGAATCTGGTCCTTACCTCGTCTTCTCCCAACCTGGGGACTCTGGTCATCACCTGGGCCTCACCTGGAGAAGGGAAACTGGTCCCCATCTGGGCCTCACCCAGTCCTGGTTACTTTGTTCCCCACCTGGAACTGATTGCTGTGTACTCTTTCTTTGCCTCACCTGCAACTGGTGACTCTGATCCTATCTGCGCGTCACCCAGATCTGTTGATTCTGGTCCTCATGTGGGCATCTTGGTACCTGGTGACTCAGTTCCACACCTGAGCCTAACATGGACATGATGACTCTGGAACCTCTCTGGGCCTCACCCTGTCCTGGTGACTCTGGTCCCCACCTGGATGTCACCTGGACCAGGGGTTATGGTCTCACCACGCCCTAGTGACTGTGAACCCAAGTTTGCACTGACTTGGACCTGCTGACCCTGGTTGCCACCTGCGCCTGACCTCGAACTGTTGACTCTGGTACTTTCAAGGGCCTACCCTGTACCTTGTGATCCTGGTCCCCACCTGGGACTCACCTGGACGTGGTGACTCGTGTCACAACCGCGTACTCACCTGGACCTGCTTACTGTGTTCCACATCTGGGCCTCAAGTAGACTTGTTGACCATGGTCCCCAAGCCGGCCTCACATGACCTGTTGCCTCTGATCCCCACCGGGGCCTCACGTGTACCTGGTAACTCTGGCCCTCTCCTGGGCCTCATCTGGACCTAGTGACTCTGGTCCCCACCTTGGCTTCAACTGGATCTGGTGACTCTGGTCCCCACCGGGACTTCACCTGGATCTGGTGACTCTAGTCGCCACCTGGACCTCTCCTGGACCTGGTGACTCTCTTTCCAACATGGACCTCACCGGTATCTGGTGACTCTGGTCCACCCTTTGGCCTCACCTGGACCTGGTGTCTCTCGTCCCCACTTTGACCTAACTCAGAACTACTGAATCTTGCCCCACCTAGGCCGCACCCAGACCTGGTGACTCTTGTCCCCAGCTAAGCCTCAATTCGACCTGATGAATCTGGTCCTCAAGTGGGCCTCACATGGACCTGGGACTCAGCTGGATAGAGTGGCTCTGGTTCCCACAAGGGGCTCACCTGATACTGCTGAATGTGGTCTTATTCTATGCCTCACAAGGACCTAGAGATTCGGTTCCCCATCTGGGCCTGCATGGCCCTAGTGACTCTGGTCCTCACCCAGGAATCATTGGGAACTGGATACTCTATTCCACACCTGCGCCTCACTCTGACCAGGGACCTCTGGTCCCATTCTGGGCCTCAAACTAAACTGCTTACTCTGGTTCCCCCTCTGGGCCTCACCCTTACCTGGTGACTCTGGTCACCCCTTGGTTTTCACTTGGGCCTGGGGAATCTGGTCCTTAGCTGGTCCACACCTGGATCTGGTGACATGGTCGCCACCTGGGCCTCACCTGGACTTGGTGAATCCTGTTGCCACCTGCGCCTCACCTGGACCTTGTGACTGTGGTCCCACCTGGACCTCACCTAGATCTGGTGGCTCTGGTTCCCATATGGCGCTCTCCTGGTCCTGGTTCCTGTGGTCTCCTTCTGGCCTCACTTAGAACACAATGACTCTGATCCATATTTGGGCCTCTGCTGGACCTGTTGACTCTGGTCCTTCCCTGGGCATCATTGGGACCTGGATACTCTCTTATATACCGTGGCCTCACCTGGACCTTGTGACTGTGGTCCCACCTGGGCCTCACCTGGACGAGGTGACTGGTTCCCACAGGGACCTCACCTGGACCTGGTGACTCAGGTCCTCATATGGGCATCATGGTGCCTGGTTTCTCAGGTCCACATTGGGGTCTCACCTGGACCTAGTGATTCTCGTCCCCCTCTGGGCCTCACCCTGACGTGGTGACTCTGGTCCCCACCTCGATATCTCCAGAACCGCGTGACTCTGGTCTCCCTCTGGGGCTTACCCAGAGCTGGGGACACTGGTCCTCAAATGGGCCTCAACAGGACCTGGTGAATCTACTCCTCACTCTGGTCTCATCCGGACCTTGTTACTCTTTCCCAACTGTCATCAATGGGACATGGTTACTCTGTTCTCCACCTAGGTCTCAACTGGACGTGATAACTTTGCTCAACACTTTGCCTCAACTGGTCCTGATGAATCTGGTCCCCCCACCTAGGCCTCAATCTGGACTTGGTGACTGTGGTCCCCACCTGTGTCTCAACTGGACCAGGTGAATCTCGTTCCCACATGAACCACACCTGGACCTGGTGACTGTGGTGTTCTTGTAGACTCACATTTACCTGGTGACTCCGGTACCCACTAGGGCCTCACCTGGATCTGGTGACTCTGGCCTGCATGTTGACCTCACCTGGACCTGGTGAGTAGGGTTTGCCACCAGGGCCTCACCCATACCTGGTGACTCAGGTCCCCACGTGGGCCTCTTGGACCTGGTGAATCTGGTCCTTACCTGGTCCTCTCCCAGACCCGGGGAATCTGGTCACCACCTTGGCCTATCCTGGGCCTGGTGAATCTGGACCCCATCTGGGCCTCACCCAGGCCTGGTGACTTTGTTCCCCACTTGGACCTGATTGCTGTGGACTCTTTTTGCCTCACCTGGAACTGGTGACTCTGATCCTATCTGCGCGTCACCCAGATTTGGTGACTCTGGAACTCACCTGGGCATCACTGGTACCTGATTACTCTGTTCCACACCAGAGCCTCACCTGGACATGATGACTCTGGAACCTCTCTGGGCCTCACCCTGACCTGGTGACTCTGGTCCCCATCTGGATGTCACCTGGACCAGGTGATTCTGGTACCCCTCTGGGCCTCAACCAGGTCTGGTGACTCTGGTCCTCAACTGGGCCTCTACTGGACCTAGTGAATATGCTCCATCTGGGCCTCATTTGGACCTGGTAACTCTGGTCCCTACCTGGGCATCATCGGGACATGGTTCCACTGCATGGCCTGTAGGTTGGCCTCACCTGGACCTGTTAACTCTGGTCCCTACCTGGGCTTCATCGGGACATGGTTCCTCTGCATGGCCTGCAGTTTGGCCTCACCTGGACCTGGTGAGTGGTTTTGCCACCTGGGCCTCACCCATACCTGGTGACACAGGTCCCACTGGGCCTCACTTGGACCTGGTGAATCTGGTCCTTACCTGGTCCTCACTCAGAACTGGTAACTCTGGTCACACCCTGGGAATCACCTGGACCGGGTGAATGTGGTCCCCATCTGGGCCTCCCCCAGTCCTAGTGACTTTGTACCCCACCTGGACCTGATTGCTGTGGACTACTTCTTGGCCTCACCTGGAACTGTTGACTCTCATCCTAACTGGGCCTAGCTCAATCTCCTGACTCTGGTCCTCCCCTGTGGACCACTATGAACAGGATACTCTGTACCACACCTGAGCCTCTCCTGGACATGATGACTCTGGATCCACTCTGGGCCTCACCCTGAGGTGGTAACTCTGGTCCCCATGTGGATGTCACCTAGACCAGGTGAATCTGGTACCCCACTAGGCCTCAGCTAGACCTGGTGACTCTGGTCCTCACCTGGGCCTCACCGGGACCTAGTGAATATGCTCCCCAACTGTGCCTCATCTGGACCTGGTGACTCTGGTTCTACCTGGGCATCATCGGGCCATGGTTACTGTATTCCCCACTGGGACTGACCTGATCCTGGTAACTCTAGTCCTGATTTGGCCTCTTCTTTACCAGGTGACTCTGGATCCACCTTGGGTTCACCGGTAACTGGTGACTCTGATCCTAAGCATGGCCTCACCTGACCTGGTGACTGTGGTTCCCATCGGGACCTCACCTGGACCTCATGTCTCTGGTCCCACCTGGGCCTCACCAGGACCTGGTGTCTCTGGTACCCACCTGGGTAGCATCAGGATACAGTTACACTGTTCACTAACAGTGACCCAGCCAGACCTATTAACTCTGGTCTTCACTTGGGCCACACCTGGACATGGTGACACTGGTTCCCACCTGGGTCTCACCTGGACATGCTGAGTCGGATCCACAACTGGTCCTACACTGTAACTGGTGATTCTCGTTCCCACATGGACATCATGTGGACCTGGTGGCTGCAGTGTTTCTAGCTTCTCATGTACCTCGTGACTCTGGTCCCCACCAGGGCCTCACAGGGACCTGGTGAGTGTGGTTGCCACCTGCACGTCAATTGGACCTGGTCATTCTGGTCTGCACCTGAGACTACCCTGGATCTGGTGACTGTGGTCCCCACCTGGGCTTCACCCGCTTTGGGGACTCCGGTCTCCATCTGGGCCTCACCTGGCCCTGTTGACCATGGTCCTCAACTGCGCAAAATTGGGACGCTGTGACTGTGTTCCACAACTGGACGTCACCTGGACCAGGTGATTCTGATCTACCTCTGGGTCTCACCGTACCCTAGTGACTGTGAACCCCACTTTGGCCTGACTTGGACCTGCTGACCCTGGTTGCCACCTGCGCCTGACCTCGAACTGTTGACTCTGGTACTTTCAAGGGCCTACCCTGTTTTGTGATCCTGGTCCCCACCTGGGCCTCACCTGGACGTGGTAACTCATGTCAAAACCGCGTACTCACCTGTACCTGCTTACTGTGTTCCACATCTGGGCCTAAAGTAGACTTGTTGACCATGGTCCCCAAGCCGGCCTCACATGGACCTGTTGCCTCTGATCCCCACCAGAGCCTCACGTGTACCTGGTAACTCTGGTCCTCTCCTGGGCCACATCTGGACCTAGTGACTCTGTGCCCACCTGGGCTTCACCTGCATCTGGTGACTCTGGTCCCCACCTGGACCTCACCTGCATCTGGTGCCTCTGGTCCCCTTCTGGACCTCTCCTGGACCTGGTGACTCTCTTTCCAACATGGACCTCACCTGGATCTGGTGACTCTGGTACTCAGTTTGGCCTCACATGGACCTGGTGACTGTGTTTCCCATCGGGGCCTCACCTGGACCTCATGTCTCTGGTCCCAACTGGGCCTCACCCTGACCTGGTGACTCTGGTCACTCGTTGGACTTCACTTGGGCTTGGAGAATCTGGTCCTTAGCTGTTCCGCACCTCGATATGGTGACTGGTCGCCACCTGGGACTCACCTGGACTTGGTGAATCCTGTTGCCACCTGCGCATCACCTGAACCTTGTGACTGTGGTCCCACCTCGACCTCACCTGGACGAGGTGACTGGTTCCCACAGGGACCTCACCTGGACCTGGTGACTCAGGTCCTCATATGGGCATCATGGGACCTGTTTTCTCAGTTCCACATCGGGGCCTCACCTGGACCTAGTGATTCTAGTCCCCCTCTGGGCCTCACACTGACGTGGTGACTCTGGTCCCCACCTTGATATCACCAGAACCGGGTGACTCTGGTCCCCCTCTGGGACTCACCCGGAGCTGGGGACACTGGTCCTCAGCTGTTCCTCAACAGGACCTGGTGAATCTACTCCTCACTTAGGCCTCGTCTGGACCTTGTGACTCTTTTCCCACCTGGCATCAATGGGACATGGATACTCTGTTCCCCACATGGGCCTCACCTAAACATGATAACTTTGATCCACACTTTGGCCTCAACTGCTCCTGATAACTCTCGTCCCACCACCTAGGCCTCAATCTGGACCTTGTGACTGTGGTCCCCAAATGGGTCTCACCTGGACCTGGTGACTCTCGTTCCCACATGAACCACACCTGGACCTGGTGTCTGTGGTGTTCCTGTAGACTCACATTTACCCATTGACTCCGGTCCCCACTAGGGCCTCACCTGGATCTGCTGACTGTGGCCTGCAGGTTGGCCTCACCTGGACCTGGTGAGTGGGGTTGCACCTGAGCTTCACCCATACCTGGTGACTCAGGAACCCACGTGGTCCTCTTGGAACTGGTGAATCTGGTCCTTACATGGTCCTCTCCCAGACCCGGGGATTCTGTTCACCACCTGGGCCTCACCTGGACCTGGTGAATCTCTTCCCCATCTGGGCCTCACACGGTCTTGGTGACTTTGTTCCCCACCTGGACCTGATTGCTGTGGACTCTTTCTTGGCCTCACCTGGAACCGGTGACTCTTATCCTCTCTACGCGTGACTCAGGCCTGGTGACTCTGGTCCTCATCTGGGCATCATTGGTACCTGGTGACTCTGTTCAACACCTGAGCCTCACCTGGACATGATGACTCTGGAACCCCTTTGGGCCTCACCCTGACCTGGTGACTCTGGTCCCCATCTGGATGTCACCTGGAAGAGGTGATTCTGGTACCCCTCTAGGCCTCAACCAGATCTGGTGTCTCTGGTCCTCAACTGGGCCTCGGCTGGACTTAGTGAATATGCTCCATCTTGGCCTCATTTGGACCAGGTTACTCTGGTCCCTACCTGGGCATCATGGGGACCTGGTTCCACTGCATGGCCTACAGGTTGGCCTCACCTGGACCTGGTAACTCTGGTCCCTACCTTGGCATTATCGGGACTCGGTTACTTTGCATGGCCTGCAGGTAGGCCTCACCTGGACCCGGTGAGTGGGGATGCCACTTGGGCCTCACACAGACCTGGTGACACAGGCCCCTACGTGGGCCTCACTTGGACATGTTGTATCTGGTAATTCTGGTCACCACCTGGGAATCACCTGGACCTGGTGAATCTGGTAACTCTGGTCACCACCTGGGAATCACCTGGACCTGGTGAATCTGTGTCCCCATCTGGGCCTCATCCAGTCCTCGTAACTTTTTTACCCACCTGGACCTGATTGCTGTGGAATCCTTCTTAGCCTCACCTGGAACTGTTGACTCTGATCCTGACAGGGCATCACTCAGATCTGTTGACTCTGTTCCTCACCTGTGGACCATTATGACCTGGATACTCTCTTCCACACGTGAGCCTCACCTGGACACGATGACTCTGCATCCCCTCTGGCCCTCTCCCTGACATGGTGTCTCTGGTCCCCATCTGGAAGGTACCTAGACCAGGTGAACCTGGTACCCCTCTAGGCCTCAACTAGACCTGGTGACTCTGGTCCTCTACTGGGCCTCAACAGGACGTAGTGAATATGCTCCCCACCTTCGCCTCATCTGGATCTGATGTCTCTGGCTCCACCTGGGCCTCACCGGTAACTGGTGACTCTGATCCTAAGAATGGCCTCACCTGACCTGGTGACTGTGGTTTCCATCGGGACCTCACCTGGACTTCATGTCTCTGGTCCCACCTGGGCCTCACCAGGACCTTGTGTTTCTGGTTACCACCTGGGTAGCATCAGGATATGGTTACACTGTTCACTATCAGTGACCCAGCCGGACCTATTGACTCTGGTCTTCACCTGGGCCACACCTGGACATGGTGACACTGGTTCCCACCTGGGTCTCACCTGGACATGGTGAGTCGGATCCCCACCTGGTCCTCGCCTGTAACTGGTGATTCTCGTTCCCACATGGACATCATGTGGATCTGGTGGCTGCAGTGTTTCTAGCTTCTCATGTACCTCGTGACTCTGGTTCCCACCAGGGCCTCACCGGGACCTGGTGAGTGTGGTTGCCACCTGCACCTCACATGGACCTGGTGATTCTGGTCTGCACCTGAGATTACCCTGGATCTGGTGACTGTGGTCCCCACCTGGGCTTCACCTGGATTTGGGGACTCCGGGCCCCATCTTGGCCTCACCTGGCCCTGTTGACCATGGTCCTCAACTGTGCAAAATTGGGAACCGGTGACTGTGTTCCACAACTGGACCTCACCTGGACCAGGTGACTCTGGTCCCACTCTGGGTGTCACCGTGCCCTAGTGACTGTGAACCCCACTTTGGCCTGACTTGGACCTGCTGACCCTGGTTGCCACCTGCGCCTGACCTCGAACTGTTGACTCTGCTTCTTTCAAGGGCCTTCCCTGGACTTGGTGATCCTGGTGGGACCTGGCCAACACCTGGACGTGGTGACTCCTCTCAACAATGGGGACTCACCTGGACCTGCTTACTGTGTTCCACACCTGGGCCTCAGTAGACCTGTTGACCATGGTCCCCAAGCCGACCTCACATGGACCTGTTGCCTCTGATCCCCACCGGGGCCTCACGTGTACCTGGTATCTCTGGTCCTCACCTGGGCCTCATCTGGACCTAGTGACTCTGGTCCCCACCTGGGCTTCACATGGATCTGGTGACTCTGGTCCCCACCTGGACTTCACATGGATCTGGTAACTCTGGACCCCACCTGGACCTCTCTTGGACCTCGTGACTCTCTTTCCAACATGGACCTCACCTGGATCTGGTGAATCTGGTCCTCAGTTTGGCCTCACCTGGACATGGTGTCTCTCATCCCCACTTTGACCTAACTCAGAACTGCTGAATCTTGCCCCACCTAGGCCGCACCCAGACCTGGTGACTCTTGTCCCCAGCTATGCCTCAATTCGACCTGATGAATCTGGTCCTCACGTGGGACTCACCTGGTCCTGGGAATCAGCTGGATAGAGTGGCTCTAGTTCTCACAAGGGGCTCATCTGATACTGCTGAATGTGGTCTTATTCTATGCCTCACCAGGACCTAGTGATTCTGTTCCCCATCTGGGACTGCATGGCCCTAGTTACTCTGGTCCTCACCCAGGTGTCATTGTTACCTGGATACTCTATTCCACACCTGGGCCTCTCTTTGACCAGGGACCTCTGGTCCCATTCTGGGCCTCAAACTAAACTGGTTACTCTGGTCCCCCCTCTGGGCCTCACCCTGCCCTGATGACTCTGGTTACCCGTTGGGCTTCACTTGGGCCTCGCGAATCTGGTCCTTATCTGTTCCGCACCTGGATCTGGTGACTGGTCGCCACCTGGGCCTCACCTGGACTTGGTGAATCCTGTTGCCTCCTGCACCTCACCTGGACCTTGTGACTGTGGTCCAACCTGGACCTCACCTGGACGAGGTGACTGGTTCCCACAGGGACCTCACCTGGACCTGGTGACTCAGGTCCTCATATGGGCTTCATGGGACCTGGTTTCTCAGTTCCACATCGGGGCCTCATCTGGACCTAGTGATTCTCGTCCCCCTCTGGGCCTCACCCGGACGTGGTGATTCTGGTCCCCACCTGGATATCACCAGAACCGGGTGACTCTGGTCCCCCTCTGGGACTCACCCGGAGCTGGGACACTGGTCCTCAGCTGATCCTCAACAGGACCTGGTGAATCTACTCCTCACTTAGGCCTCGTTCGGACCTTGTGACTTTTTCTCACCTGACATCAATGGGACATGGTTATTCTGTTCCCCACCTGGGCGTCACCTGGACATGATAACTTTGCTCCACACTTTGGCCTCAACTGGTCCTGATGACTCTCGTCCCCCCACCGAGGCGTCAATCTGGACCTGGTGACTGTGGTCCCCACCTGGGTCTCACCTGGACCTGGTGACTCTCGTTCCCACATGAAACACACCTGGACCTGGTGACTGTTGTTTTGTTGTAGACTCACATTTACCTGGTGACTCCGGTCCCCACTAGGGCCTCACCTGGATCTGGTGACACTGGCGTGCAGGTTGGCCTCACCTGGACCTGCTGAGTGGGGTTGCCACCTGAGCTTCACCCATACCTGGTGACTCAGGAACCCACGTGGTTCTCTTGGACCTGGTGAATCTGGTCCTTACATTGTCCTCTCCCAGACCCGGGGATTCTGGTCACCTCCTGGGCCTCACCTGGACCTGGTGAATATGCTCCATCTGGGCCTCATTTGGACCTGGTGACTCTGGTCCCTCCCTCGGCATCATCGGTACATGGTTCCACTGCATGGCCTGCGGGATGGTATCACCTGGACCTGGTAACTCTGGTTCCTACATGAGCATCATAGGGACACGGTTCCTCTGCATGGCGCGAAAGATGGCCTCTCCTGGACCTGGTGAGTATGGTTGCCACCTGTGCCTCACCCGTACCTGGGAACACAGGCCCCTCGTCGGCCTCTTGGACCTGGTGAATCTGGTCCTTACCTGGTCGTCTCCCATACCTGGGGTCTCTGGTCACCCCCTGGGCTTCACCTGGACCTGGTCAATCTGGTCCCCATCTGGGCATCACCCAGTCCTGGTGACTTTGTTCCCCACCTGGATGATTGCTGTGGACAATTTCTTGGCCTCACCTTGAACTGGTGACTCTGATCCTTTCTGCGCATTACCCAGACCTGGTGACTCTGGTTCTCACCTGGGCATCTTTGGTACCTGGTGACTCTGTTCCACACCTGAGCCTCACCTGGACATGTTAACTCTGGAACCTCTCTGGGCCTCATCCTGACCTAGTTAACATACTCCCCACCTGCGCCACATCTGGGCCTGGTGACTCTGGTTCTACCTGGGCATCACCGGGACATGGTTACTCTATTCCCAATTGGAGTGACCTGATCCTGGTAACTCTGGTCCTGACTTTGGCCTCTTCTGTACCAGTTGACTCTGGATCCACCTTGGGTTCACCGTTAACTGGTGACTCTGATCCTAAGCATGGCCTCACCTGACCTGGTGACTGTGGTTCCCATCGGGACCTCACCTGGACCTCATGTCTCTGGTCCCAACTGGGACTCACCAGGACCTGGTGTCTCTGGTACCCACCTTGGTAGCATCAGGATACGGTTACACTGTTCACTAACAGTGACCCAGCCGGACCTATTAACTCTGGTCTTCACCTGGGCCACACCTGGACATGTTGACGCTGGTTCCCACCTGGGTCACACCTGGACATGGTGAGTCGCATCCACAACTGGTCCTCCCCAGTAACTGGTGATTCTCGTTCCCACATGGACATCATGTGGACGTGGTGGCTGCAGTGTTTCTAGCTTCTCATGTACCTCGTGACTCTGGTCCCCACCAGGGCCTTACAGGGACCTGGTGAGTGTGGTTGCCACCTGCACCTCAAGTGGACATGGTCATTCTGGTCTTCACCTGACTACCCTGGATCTGGTGACTGTGGTCCCCACCAGGGCTTCACCTGCTTTGGGGACTACGGTCTCCATCTGGGCCTAACCTGGCCCTGTTGACCATGGTCCTCAACTGGGCAAAATTGGGACCCGGTGACTGTATTCCACAACTGGACCTCACCTGGACCAGGTGATTCTGGTCTCCCTCCGGGTCTCACCACGCCCTACTGATTGTGACCCAAGTTTGCCCTGACTTGGACCTGCTGACCCTGGTTGCCACCTGCGCCTGACCTCGAACTGTTGACTCTGGTACTTTCAAGGGCCTACCGTGTACCTTGTGATCCTGGTCCCCACCTGGGACTCACCTGGACGTGGTGACTCATGACACAACCGCGTACTCACCTGGACCTGCTTACTGTGTTCCACATCTGGGCCTCAAGTAGACTTGTTGACCATGGTCCCCAAGCCGGCCTCACATGACCTGTTGCCTCTGATCCCCACCGGGGCCTCACGTGTACCTGGTAACTCTGGCCCTCATCTGCGCCTCATCTGGACCTAGTTACTCTGGTCCCCACCTGGGCTTCACCTGGATCTGGTGACTCTGGTCCCCACCTGTACCTCACCTGGATCTGGTGACTCTGTTCCCCACCTGGACCTCTCCTGCACCTGGTGACTCTCTTTCCAACATGGACCTCACCTGGATCTGGTGACTCTGGTCCTCAGTTTGGCCTCACCTGGACCTTGTGTCTCTCGTCCCCACTTTACCCTAACTCTGAACTGCTGAATCTTGCCCCACCTAGGCCGCACAAAGACCTGGTGACTCTTGTCCCCAGCTATGCCTCAATTCGACCTGATGAATCTGGTCCTCACGTGGGCCTCACATGGACCTGGGACTCAGCTGGATAGAGTGGCTCTGGTTCCCACAAGGGGCTCACCTGATACTGGTGACTGTGGTCTTATACTATTCCTCACCAGGACCTAGTGATTCTGTTCCCCATCTGGGTCTGCATGGCCCTAGTGACTCTGGTCCTCACCCAGGAATCATTGGGAACTGGATACTCTATTTCACACCTGGGCCTCACTTTGACCAGGGACCTCTGGACCCATTCTGGGCCTCAAACTAAACTGGTTACTCTGGTTCCCGCTCTGGTCCTCACCCTTACCTGGTGACCCTGGTCACCCCTTGGGCTTCACTTGGGCCTGGTGAATCTGGTCCTTAGGTGGTCCACACCTGGAATTGGTGACTGGTCGCCACCTGGGTCTCACCTGGACTTGGTGAATCCTGTTGCCACCTGCACCTTACCTGGACCTTGTGACTGTGGTCCCACCTGGACCTCACCTGGATCTGGTGGCTCTGGTTCCCATATGGGGCTCTCCTGGACCTGGTTCCTGTGGTCTGCATCTGGCCTCACCTGGAACACAATGACTCTGATACATATTTGGGCCTCTCATGGACCTGTTGACTCTGGTCCTTACCTAGGCATCATTGGGACCTGGATACTCTCTTATATACCTGGGCCTCACCTGGACCTGGTGACTGTGGTCCCACCTAGGCCTCACCTGGACGAGGTGACTGGTTCCCACAGGGACCTCATCTGGACCTGGTGACTCAGGTCCTCATATGGACATCATGGGACCTGGTTTCTCAGTTCCACATCGGGACCTCACCTGGACCTAGTGATTCTCGTCCCTCTCTGGGCCTTACCCTGAAGTGCTGACTCTAATCCCCCCCACGGATATCACCAGAACCGGGTGACTCTGGTCCCCCTCGGGACTCACCCGGAGCTGGGGTCACTGGTCCTCAACTCGGCCTCAACAGGACCTGGTGAATCTACTCCTCACTTAGGCCTCGTCTGGAACTTGTGACTCTTTTCCCACCTGGCAACAATGGGACATGGTTACTCTGTTCCGCACCTGGGTCTCACATGGACATGATAACTTTGCTCCGCACTTTGGCCTCAACTGGTCCCGATGACGCTGGCCCCATCCGAGGCCTCAATCTGGACCTGGAGACTGTCGTCCCCACCTGGGTCTCACCTGGACCTGGTGACTCTCGTTTCCACATGAACCACACCTGGACCTGGTGACTGTGGTGTACTTGTAGACTCACATTTACCTGGTGACTCCGGTCCCCACTAGTGCCTCACCTGGATCTGGTGACTTTGGCCTGCAGGTTGGCCTCACTTGGACCTGGTGAGTGGGGTTGCCACCTGGGTCTCACCCAAACCTGGTGATCTGGTCCCCATCTGGATGTCACCTGCACCAGGTGATTCTGGTACCCCTCTAGGCCTCAACCAGGTCTGGTGACTCTTGTCCTCAACTGGGCCACACCTGGACATAGTGAATATGCTCCATCTGGGCCTCATTTGGACCTGGTGACTCTGGTCACTCACTGGGCATCATCGGGAAATGGTTCCACTGCATGGCCTGATGGTTGGCCTCACCTGGACCTGGTAATTCTGGTCCGTACCTGGGCATCATCGAGACATGGTTCCTCTGCATGGCCTGCAGTTTGGCCTCATCTTGACCTGGTGAGTGGGGTTCCCACCTGGGTCTTACCCATGCCTGGTGACTCAGGTCCCCACGTGGGCCTCACTAGGACCTGGTGAATGTGGTCCTTACCTAGTCCTCACCCGGAACTGGTAAATCTGGTCACCACCTGGGCATCACCTAGTCCTGGTGACTTTGTTCCCCACTTGGACCTGATTGCTGTGGACACCTTCTTGGCCTCACCTGGAACTGCTGACTCTGATCCTTACTGGGCCTCACCCAGACCTGGTGACTCTGGTCCTCACCTGTGGACCATTATGACCTGGATACTCTGTTCCACACCTGAGCCTCACCTGGACATGATGATTCTGGATCCCCTCTGGTCCTCAGCCTGACATGGAGACATGGGTCCCATCTGGATGTCACCAAGACCAGATGAATCTGGTACCCCTCTAGGCCTCAACTTGACCTGGTGACTCTAGTCCTCAACTGGGCCTCACCGGGACCTAGTGAATATGCTCCCCACCTCTGCCTCATCTGGAACTGGCGACTCTGGTTCTACCTGCGAATCATTGGGACATGGTTACTCTATTCCCCACTGGGACTGCCCTGATCCTGGTAACTCTGGTCCTGACTTTGGCCTCTTCTGTACCAGGTGACTCTGGCTCCACCTGGTCCTCAACTGTAACTGGTGATTGTCATTCCCAATGGACATCATGTGGACCTGGTGGCTGCAGTGTTTCTAGCTTCTCATGTACCTCGTGACTCTGGTCCCCACCAGGGCCTCACCGGGCACTGGTGAGTGTGTTTGTCACCTGCACCTCACCTGGACCTGGTGATTCTGGTCTGCACCTGAGACTACCCTGGTTCTGGTGACTGTGGTCCCCACCTGGGCTTCACCTGGATTTGGGGACTCCGGTCCCCATCTTGGCCTCACCTGGCCCGGTTGACCATGGTACTCAACTGGGCAAAATTGGGACCTGGTGACTGTGTTCCACACCTGGACCTCACCTGGACCAGGCGACTCTGGTCCCCCTCTGGGTCTCACCGTGCCCTAGTGACTGTGAACCCCACTTAGGACTGACTTGGACCTGCTGACCCTGGTTCCCACCTGCGACTGTCGTCGTACTGTTGACTCTGGTACTTTCAAGGGCCTCCCCTGGACCTCGTGATCCTGGTCCCCACCTGGGCCTCACCTGGACGTCGTAAGTTTTTTCACCACCGGTTACTCACCTAGACCTGGTTACTGTGTTCCACACCTGAGCCTCAAGTAGACCTGTTGACCGTGGTCCCCAAGCAGGCCTCACATGGACCTGTTGCCTCTGATCCCCACCGGGGCCTCTCGGGTACCTGGTAACTCTGGTCCTCACCTGGGCATCATTGGTCCTGGTGACTCTGTTCCATACCTGAGGCTCCCCTGGACATGATGACTCTGGAACCTCTCTCTATCAACCTGACCTGGTGACTCTGGTCCCCATATGGATGTCACCAGCACCAGGGGATTATGGTACCCCTCTGGGCCACAACCAGGTCTGGTGACTCTGATCCTCAAATGGGCCTCACCTGGACCTAGTGAATATGCTCCATCTGGGCCTCATTTGGACCTGGTGACTCTGGTCCCTACCTGGGCATCATCGGGACATGGTTCCACTGCATGACCTGCAGGTTGGCCTCACCTGGACCTGGTAACTCTGGTCCCTACCTGGGCATCATCGGGACATGGTTCCACTGCATGGCCTGTAGGTTGGCCTCACCTGGACCTGTAACTCTCGTGCCTACCTGAGCATCTTTGGGACCTGTTTCCTCTGCATGGCCTGCAGGTTGGCCTCACCTGGAACTGGTGAGTGGGTTTGTCACCTGGGCCTCACCCTTGCCTAGTGACACAGGTCCCCACGTGGGCCTCACTTGGACCTGGTGAATTTGGTCCTTACCTGGTGGTCACCCGGAACTGGTAACTCTGGTCACCACATGGGAATCACCTGGGCCTGGTGAATCTGGTCCTCATCTGGGCCTCACCCAGTCCTGTTGACTTTCTTTCCCACCTGGACCTGATTGCTGTGGACTCCTTCTTGGCTAACCTGGAACTGCTGACTCTGATGCTAACTGGGCCTCACCCAGATCTGGTGACTCTGGTCCTCACCTGTGGACCATTATGACCTGGATACTCTGTTCCACACCTGAGCCTCACCTGGACATGATGTCTCTGGGACCTCTCTGGGCCTCACCCTGACCTGGTGATCTGGTCCCCATCTGGATGTCACCTGGACCAGGTGATTCTGGAACCCCTCTAGGCCTCAACCAGTTCTGGTGACTCCTGTCCTCAACTGGGCCTCACCTGGACCTAGTGAATATGCTCCATCTGGGCCTCATTTGGACCTGGTGACTCTGGTCACTCACTGGGCATCATCGGGAAATGGTTCCACTGCATGGCCTGCTGGTTTGCCTCACCTGGACCTGGTAACTCTGGTCCCTACCTTGGCATCATCGGGTCATCTTGCCCTGGGGAGTGGGGTTCCCACCTGGATCTTACCCATGCCTGGTGACACAGGTCCCAACGTGGGCCTCACTTGGACCTGGTGAATGTGGTCCTTACCTAGTCCTCACCCGGAAGTGGTAAATCTGGTCACCACCTGGGCATCACCTAGTCCTGGAGACTTTGTTCCCCACCTGGACCTGATTGCTGTGGACACCTTCTTGGCCTCACCTGGAAGTGGTAACTCTGATCCTAACTGGGCCTCTCCCATATCTGGTGACTCTTGTCCTCACCGGTGGACCATTATGACCTAGATACTCTGTTCCACACCTGAGCCTCACCTGGACATGATGACTCTAGATCCCCTCTGGGCCTCACCCTGACATCGTGACTCTGGTCCCCATCTGGATGTCACCTAGACCAGGTGAATCTGGTACCCCTCTGGGCCTCAACCAGATCTGGTGACTCTGGTCCTCAACTGGGCCTCACCTGGACCTAGTGAATAAGCTCCATCTGGGCCTCATTTGGACCTGGTGACTCTGGTACCTACGTGGGCAACATCGGGACATGGTTCCACATAATGGTCAGTAGGTTGGCCTCTTCTTGACCTGGTAACTCTGGTCCCTATCTGGGCATCATCGGGACACGGTTCCTCTGCATGGCCTGCAGGTTGGCGTCACCTGGACCTCGTACCTCTGGTCCCTACCTGGGCATCATCGGGACACGGTTCCTCTGCATGGCCTGCAGGTTGGCCTCACCTAGACCTGGTGAGTGGGCTTGCCACCTGGGCCTCACCCATACCTCGTGACACAGGTCTCACGTGGGCCTCACTTGGACCTGTTGACTCTGGTCCTTACCTGGTCATCATTAGGACCTGGATACTCTCTATACACCTGGGCCTCACCTGGACCTGGTGACTGTGGTCCCACCTGGGCCTCTCCTGGACGAGGTGACTGGTTCCCACAGGGACCTTACCTGGACCTGGTGACTCAGGTCCTCATATGGGCATCATGGGACCAGGGTTCTCAGTTCCACATCGGGGTCTCATCTGTACCTAGTGATTCTCGTCCCCCTCTGTGCCTCACCCTGATATGGTGACTCTGCTCCCCACCTGGATGTCACCAGAACCGCGTGACACTGGTCACCCTCTGGGAGTCACCCGGAGCTGGGGACACTGCTCCTCAACTGGGCCTCAACAGGACCTGGTGCATCTGTCCTCACTAAGGCCTCGTCTGGACCTTGTGAATCTTTTCCCACCTGGCATCAATGGGACATGGTTACTCTTCCCACCTGGGCCTCACATGGACATGATAACTTTGCTCCACACTTTGGCCTCAACTGGTCCGGATGATTCTGGTCCCCCGACCTAGGCCTCAATCTGGACCTGGTGACTGTGGTCACCACCTGGGTCTCACCTGGACCTGGTTACTCTCGTTCCCACATGAACCACACCAGGTCCTGGTGACTGGGTTGTTCTTGTAGAATCACTTTTAACTGGTGACTCCAGTCCCCACTAGGGCCTCACGTGAATCGGGTGACTTGCCCTGAAGGTTGGCCTCACATGGACCTGGTTAGTGGGGATGCCACTTGGGTCTCACCCATACTTGGTGACTCACGTCTCCTCCTGTGCCTTTTGGACCTGGTGAATCTGGTCCTTACCTTGTCCTCTCCCAGACCCGGGGACTCTGGTCACCACGTGGGCCTCACCTGGACCTGGTGATTCCGGTCCCCATCTGGCCCTCACTCAGTCCTGGTGACTTTGTTCCCCACCTTGACCTGATTGCTGTGGACTCTTTCATGGCCTCACTTTGAACTGGTGACTCTGATCCTATCTGCTTGTCACACAGACCTGGTGACTCTGGTCCTCACCTGGGCATCATTGGTACCTGGTGACTCTGTTCCACACCTGAGCCTCACCTGGACATGTTAACTCTGGAACCTCTCTGGGCCTCATCCTGACCTGGTGACTCTGGTCCCCATCTGGATGTCACCTGGACCAGGTGATTCTGGTACCCCTCTAGGCCTCAACCAGGTCTTGTGACTCTGGTACTCCACTGCACCTCACCTGGACCTAGTAAATATGCTCCATCTGGGTCTCATTGGACCTGGTGTTTCTGATCCCAACCTCGGCATCATCGGGACATGGTTTTACTGCTTGGCCTGCAGGTTGGCCTCACCTGGACCTGTTAAATCTCGTCCCTACCTGGGCATCATCGGGACATGGTACCTCTGCATGGCCTGCAGGTTCGCCTCACCTGGACCTGGTGAGTGGGGTTGCCACCTGGGCCTCGCCCATGCCTGGTGACACAGGTCCACACGTGGGCCTCACTTGGACCTGCTGAATCTGGACCTTACCTGGTCCTCACCCGGAACTTTTAACTCAGGTCACCACCTGGGAATCACCTGGACCTGGTGAATCTGGTCCCCATCTGGGGTCATCCATTCTTGGTTACTTTGTTCCCCAACTGGACCTGATTGCTGTGGACTCCTTCTTGGCCTCACCTGAAACTGGTGACTCTGATACTAACTGGGCCTCACCCTGATCTATTGACTCTGGTCCTCACCTGTGGACCATTATGAAATGGATACTCTGTTCCACACGTGAGCCTCACCTGGACATGATGACTCTGGATCCCCTCTGGGCCTCAGCCTGACATGGTGACTCTGGTCCCCATCTAGATTTCACCTAGACCAGATGAATCTGGTACCCCTCTAGGCCTCAACTTGACCTGGTGACACTGGGCCCCAAGTGGGCCTCACCGGGACCTAGTGAACATGCTCCCCACCTGCGCCGCATCTGGGCATGGTGACTCTGGTTTTACCTGGGCATCCTCGGGAAATGGTTACTGTATTCCCCACTGGGACTGACCTGATCATGGCAACTCTGTTCCTGACTTTGGCCTCTTCTGTAGCAGGTGACTCTGGCTCTACCTGGGCCTCACCTGTAACTGGTGACTCTGATCCTAAGCATGGCCTCACCTGACCTGGTGACTGTGGTTCCCATCGGGATCTCACCTGGACCTTTGTCTCTGGTCCCCACCTGGGTAACATCAGGATATTGTTACACTGTTCACTAACAGTGATCCAGCTGGACCTATTAACTTTGGTCTTCACCTGGGCCAAAAATGGACATGGTGACACTGGTTCCCACCTGGATCTCACCTGGACATGGTGAGTTGGATCCACACCTGGTCCTCACCTGTAACTGGTGATTGTCGTTCCCACATGGACATCATGTGGACCTGGTGGCTGCAGTGTTTCTAGCTTCTCATGTACCTCGTGACTCTGGTCCCCACCAGGGCCTCACCGGGACCTGGTGAGTGTGGTTGCCACCTGCACTTCACCTGGACTTGGTGATTCTGGTCTGCACCTGAGAATACCCTGGATCTGGTGACTGTGGTCTACACCTGGGCTTCACCTGGATTCGGGGACTCCGGTCCCCATCTGGGCGTCACCTCGTCCTGTTGACCATGGTACTCAACTGGGCAAAAATGGGACCTGGTGACTGTGTTCCACACCTGGACCTCACCTTTACCAGGCGACTCTGGTCCCCCTCTGGGTCTCACCATGCCCTAGTGACTGTGAACCCCACTTTGGACTGACTTGGACCTGCTGACCCTGGTTCCTACCTGCGACTGACGTCGTAATGTTGACTCTGGTACTTTCAAGGGCCTCCCCTGGACCTGGTGATCCTGGTCCCCACCTGGGCCTCACCTGGACGTGGTAAATTTTGTCACCACCGGTTACTCACCTAGACCTTGTTACTGTGTTCCACACCTGAGCCTCAAGTAGACCTGTTGACCATGGTCCCCAAGCCGGCCTCACATGGACCTGTTGCCTCTGATCCCCCCGGGGCCTCTCGTGTACCTGGTAACTCTGGTCCTCACCTGGGCATCATTGGTCCTGGTGACTCTGTTCCATACCTGAGGCTCCCCTGGATATGATGACTCTGGTACCTCTCTGGCTATCAACCTGACCTGGTGACTCTGGTCCCCATATGGATGTCACCGGGACCAGGGGATTATGGTACCCCTCTGGGTCTCAACCAGGTCTGGTGACTCTGGTCCTCAACTGGGCCTCGGCTGGACTTAGTGAATATGCTCCATCTTGGCCTCATTTGGACCAGGGTACTCTGGTCCCTACCTGGGCATCATGGGGACCTGGTTCCACTGCATGGCCTACAGGTTGGCCTCACCTGGACCTGGTAACTCTGGTCCCTACCTTGGCATTATTGGGACTCGGTTACTTTGCATGGCCTGCAGGTAGGCCTCACCTGGACCCGGTGAGTGGGCATGCCACTTGGGCCTCACCCATACCTGGTGACACAGGCCCCTTCGTGGGCCTCACTTGGACCTGTTGTATCTGGTAATTCTGGGCACCACCTGGGAATCACCTGGAGCTGGTGAATCTGGTAACTCTGGTCACCACCTGGGAATCACCTGGACCTGGTGAATCTGTGTCCCCATCTGGGCCTCATCCAGTCCTCGTGACTTTTTTACCCACCTGGACCTGATTGCTGTGGACTCCTTCTTAGCCTCACCTGGAACTGTTGACTCTGATCCTAACAGGGCATCACTCAGATCTGTTGACTCTGGTCCTCACCTGTGGACCATTATGACCTGGATACTCTCTTCCACACGTGAGCCTCACCTGGACACGATGACTCTGGATCCCCTCTGGCCCTCTCCCTGACATGGTGTCTCTGGTCCCCATCTGGAAGGTACCTAGACCAGGTGAACCTGGTACCCCTCTTGGCCTCAACTAGACCTGGTGACTCTGGTCCTCTACTGGGCCTCAATGGGACGTAGTGAATATGCTCCCCACCTTTGCCTCATCTGGACCTGGTGTCTCTGGCTCCACCTGGGCCTCACCGGTAACTGGTGACTCTGATCCTAAGCATGGCCTCACCTGACCTGGTGACTGTGGTTTCCATCGGGACCTCACCTGGACCTCATGTCTCTGGTCCCACCTGGGCCTCACCAGGACCTTGTGTCTCTGGTTACCACCTGGGTAGCATCAGGATATGGTTACACTGTTCACTATCAGTGACCCAGCCGGACCTATTGTCTCTGGTCTTCACCTGGCCACACCTGGACATGGTGACACTGGTTCCCACCTGGGTCTCACCTGGACATGCTGAGTCGGATCCCCACCTGGTCCTCGCCTGTAACTGGTGATTCTCGTTCCCACATGGACATCATGTGGATCTGGTGGCTTCAGTGTTTCTAGCTTCTCATGTACCTCGTGACTCTGGTTCCCACCAGGGCCTCACCGGGACTTGGTGAGTGTGGTTGTCACCTGCACCTCACATGGACCTGGGGATTCTGGTCTGCACCTGAGACAACACTGGATCTGGTGACTGTGGTCTCCACCTGGGCTTCACCTGGATTTGGGGACTGTGGTCCCCATCTGGGCCACACCTGGCCCTGTTGACCATGGTCCTCAACTCTGCAGAATTGGGACCCGGTGACTTTGTTCCACAACTGGACCTCACCTGGACCACGTGACTCTGGTCCGCCTCCGTGTCTCAACGTACCCTAATGACTGTGAACCCCACTTTGGCCTGACTTGGACTTGCTGACCTTGGTTGCCACCGGTGCCTGACCTCGAACTGATGACTCTGGTTCTTTCAAGGGCCTCCCCTGTACCTGGTGATCCTGGTCCCCAACTGGGTCTCACCTGGACGTGGTGACTCTTGTCACCACCGGGGACTCACCTGGACCTGGTTCCTGTGTTCCACACATGGGCCTCAAGTAGACCTGTTGACCATGGTCCCCAAGCCGGGCTCACATGGACTTCTTGCCTCTGATTCCCACCGGGGCCTTACGTGTACCTATTAACTCTGGTCCTCACCTGGGCCTCATTTGGACCTAGTGAGTCTGGTGCCAACCTGGGCTTCATCTGGATCTGTTGACTCTGGTCCCCACCTCGACTTCACCTGGATCTGGGGACTCTGGTCTGCTTCTGGACCTCTCCTGGACCTGGTGACTCTCTTTCCAACATGGACCTCAACTGGAACTGGTGACTCTGATACTCAGTTTGGCCTCACATGGACCTGGTGTCTCTCGTCCCCACTTTGATCTAACTCAGAACTGCTGAATCTTGCCCCACCTAGGCCGCACCCAGACCTGGTGACTCTTGTCCCCAGCTATGCCTCAATTCGACCTGATGAATCTGGTCCTCACGTGGGCCTCACATGGACCTGGGACTCAGCTGGATAGAGTGGCTCTGGTTCCCTGAGGGGCTCACCTGATACTGGTGACTGTGGTCTTATTCTATGCCTCACCAGGACCTAGTGATTCTGTTCCCCATCTGGGCCTGCATGGCCCTTGTGACTCTGGTCCTCACCCAGGCATCATTGGGACCTGGATACTCTATTCCACACATGGGCCTCACACTGCCAAGGATATTCTGATCCCAATCTGGGCCCCAAACTAAACTGCTTACTCTGGTTCCCCCTCTGGGCCTCAACCTTACCTGGTGACTCTGGTCACCCCTTGGGATTCACTTGGGCCTGGTGAATCTGGTCCTTAGCTGGTCCGCACCTGGATGTGGTGACTGGTCGCCACCTGGGCCTCACCTGGACTTGGTGAATCCTGTTGCCACCTGCGCCTCACCTGGACCTTGTGACTGTGGTCCCACCTGGACCACACCTGGATCTGGTTGCTCTGGTTCCCATATGGGGCTCTCCTGAATCTGGTCCGTGTTGTCTCCATCTGGCCTCACCTGGAACACAATGACTCTGATACATATTTGGGCCTCTCCTAGACCTGATGACGCTGGTCCTTACCTGGGCATCACTGGGACCTGGATACTCTCTTATACACCTGGCCTCACCTGGACCTGGTGACTGTGTTCCCACCTAGGCCTCACCTGGACGAGGTGACTGGTTCCCACAGGGACCTCACCTGGACCTGGTGATTCAGGTCCTCATAGGGGCATCTATCGACCTGGTTTCTCAGTTCCACATCGGGGCCTCACCTGGACCTAGTGATTCTCGTCCCCTCTGGGCCTCACCCTGACGTGGTGACTCTGGTCACCCCTGGATATCACCAGAACCGGGTGACTCTGGTCCCCCTCTGGGACTCTCCCGGACCTGGGGACACTAGTCCTCAGCTGAGCCTCAACAGGACCTGGTGAATCTACTCCTCACTTAGGCCTCGTCTGGACCTTGTGACTCTTTTCCCACGTGGCATCAATGGGACATGGTTTCTCTGTTGCCCACATGGGCCTCACCTGGACATTATAACTTTGCTCCACACTTTGGCCTCAACTGGTCCTGATGAATCTGGTCCCCGCACCTAGGCCTCAATCTGGACCTGGTGAGTGTGGTCCCCACCTGGGTCTCACCTGGACCTGGTGACTCTCGTTCCCACTTGAAACACACCTGGCCCTGTTGACTGTGGTGTTCTTGTAGAGTCACATTTACCTGTGACTCCGGTCCCTACTAGGGCCTCACCTGGATCTGGTGACTCTGACCTGCAGGTTGGCATCACCTGGACCTGGTGAGTGGGGTGG
Organism: Canis lupus familiaris; assembly: GCF_011100685.1. Lineage (NCBI taxonomy): Eukaryota > Metazoa > Chordata > Mammalia > Carnivora > Canidae > Canis > Canis lupus. The sequence goes on from NW_023330295.1 coordinate 383,752, forward strand.
CCAAATGGGCCGCACCCATACGTGTTGACTCAGGTCCACACGTGGGCCTCTTGGACCTGGTGAATCTTGTCCTTAAATGGTCCTCTCCGAGACCCGGGGACTCTGGTCACCACCTGGGCCTCACCTGGATCTGGTGAATCTGGTCCCCATCTGGGCCTCACCCAGTCCTGGTGACTTTGTTCCCCACATGGACCTGATTGCTGTGGACGCCTTCTTGGCCTCACCTGGAACTGGTGACTCTGATCCTATCTGCGCGTCACCCAGACCTGGTGAATCTGGTCCTCAACTGGGCATCATTGGTACCTGGTGACTCTGTTCCACACCTGAGCCTCACTTGGACATGATGACTCTGGAACCTCTCTGGGCCTCACCCTTTCCTGGTGACTCTGGTCCCCATCGCGATGTCACCTGAACCAGGTGATTCTGGTACCCTTATAGGGCTCAACCAGATCTGGTGACTCTGGTCCTCCACTGGGCCTCACCTAGACCTAGTGAATATGCTCCATCTGGGCCTCATCTGGACATGGTGATTCTGATCCCTAACTCGGCATTACCGGGACATGGTTCCACTGCATGGCCTGCAGCTGTGCCTCACCTGGACCTGATAACTCTAGACCCCACCTGGGCATCATCAGGACATGGTTCCTCGGCATGGCCTGCAGGTTGGCCTCACTTGGACCTAGTGAGTGGGGTTGTCACCTGAGACTCACCCATGCCTGGTGACACAGGTCCCAACGTGGGCCTCACGTGGACCTGGTGAATCTGGTCCTTCCCTTGTCCTCACCCGGAACTGGTACCTCTGGTCATCACCTGGGAATCACCTGGACATTGTGATTCTGGTCCCCATTAGGCCTCATCCAGTCCAGGTGACTTTGTTCCCACCTGGACCTGATTGCTGTGTACTCCTTCTAGGCCCTCACCTGGAACTAGTGACTCTGATCCTAACTGGGCCTCACCCAGTTCTGGTGAATCTGGTCCTCACCTGTGGACCATTATGACCTGGATACTCTGTTCCACACCTGAGCCTCACCTGGACATGATGATTCTGGATCCCCTCTGGGCCTCAGCCTGACATGGTGACTCTGGTCCCCATCTGGATGTCACCTAGACCAGGTGAATCTGGTACCCCTCCAAGCCTCAACTAGACCTGGTGACTCTGGTCCTCAACTGGGCCTAACCGGGACCTAGTGAATATGCTCCCCACCTGTACCTCATCTGGACCTGGTAACTCTGGTTCTACCTGGGCATCATCGGGACATGGTTACTCTGTTCCACACTGGGACTGACCTGATCCTGGTAACTCTGGTCCTGACTTTGGCCTCTTCTATACCAGGTGACTCTGGCTCCACCTGGGCCTCACCTGTAACTGGTGACTCTGATTCTAAGCATGGCCTCACCTGACCTGGTGACTGTGGTTCCCGTCGGGACCTCATCTGGACCTCATGTCTCTGGTCCCACCTGGGCCACACCAGGAGCTGGTGTCTCTGGTACCCATCTGTGTAGCATCAGGATATGGTTACACTGTTCACTAATATTGACCCAGCCGGACCTATTAACTCTGGTCTTCACCTGGGCCACACCTGGACATGGTGACACTGGTTCCCATCTGGGTCTCACCTGGACATGATGAGTCCGGATCCCTACCTGGTCCTCACCTGTACCTGGTGATTCTCATTCCAGCATGGACATCATGTTCACCTGGTGGCTGCAGTGTTTCTAGCTTCTCATGTACCTCGTGACTCTGTTCCCCACCAGGGCCTCACCGGGACCTGCTGAGTGTGGTTGCCCCCTGCACCTCACCTGGACCTGGTGATTTTGTTCTGCACCTGAGACTACCCTGGATCTGGTGACTGTGGTTCCCTCCTGGGCTTCACTGGGATTTGGGGACCCCGGTCTCCATATGGGCCTCACCTGGCCCTGTTGACCATGGTCCACAACTGGGCAAAATTGGGACCCTGTGACTGTGTTCCACAACTGGATCTCACCGGGAACAGGTGACTCTGGTCCCCCTCTGGGTCTCACCGTGCCCTATTGACAGTGAACCCCACTTTGGCTTGGCTTCGACCTGCTGACCCTGGTTGCCAACTGCACCTGACCTCGAACTGTTGACTCTGGTTCTTTCAAGGGCCTCCCCTGTACCTGGTGATACTGGTGCCCACCTGGGCCTCACCTGGACATGGTCACCCTTGTCAACACCAGGGACTCACCTGGACCTGCTTACTGTGTTCCACACCTGGGCCTCAAGTACACCTCTTGACCATGGTCCCCAAGAACGCCTAACATGGACCTGTTGACTCTGATCCCCACCGGGGCCTCACGTGTACCTGGTAACTCTGGTACTAACCTGGGCCTCACCTGCACCTAGAGACTCTGGTCCCCACGTGGACTTCACCTGGATCTGGTGACTCTGGTCCCCACTTGAAATTTACCTGGATCTGGTGATTCTGGTCCCCACCTGGACCTCTCCTGGACCTGGTGACTCTATTTCCAACATGGACCTCACCTGGATCTGGTGACTCTGGTCCTCAGTTTGGCCTCACCTGGACCTGGTGTCTCTTGTCCCCACTTTGACGTAATTCAGAACTGCTGAATCTAGCCCCACATAGGCCGCACCCAGACCTTGTGACTCTTGTTCCCAGCTATGCCTCAATTCGAACTGATGAATCTGGTCCTCACGTGGGCCTCACATGGACCTGGGACTCAGCTGGATAGAGGGGCTCTGGGTCCCACAAGGGTCTCACGTGATCCTGCTGACTGTGATCTAATCTATGCCTCACCAGGACCTAGTGATTCTGTTCCCCATCTGGGCTTGCATGGCCCTAGTGACTCTGGTCCTCACCCAGGCATCATTGGGACCTGGATACTCTATTCCACACCTGGGCCTCACTTTGTCCAGGGACATCTGGTCCCATTCTGGGCCTCAAACTAAACTGGTTACTCTGGTTCCCCCTCTGGGCCTCACCCTTACCTGGTGACTCTGGTCACCCCTTGGGCTTCACTTGGGCCTGGTGAATCTGGTCCTTAGCTGGTCCGCACCTGGATCTGGTGACAGGTCACCACAGGGCCTCTCCTGGACTTGGTGAATCATGTTGCCACCTGCGCCTCACCTGGACCTTGTGACTGTGGTCCCTCCTGGACCTCACCTGGATCTGGTGGCTCTGGTTCCCATATGGGGCTCTCCTGGACCTGGTTCCTGTGGTCTCCATCTGGCCTCACCTGGAACACAATGACTCTGATCCATATTTGGTCCTCTCCTGGACCTGTGGACTCTGGTCCTTACCTGGGCATCATTGGGACCTGGATACTCTCTTATATACCTGGGCCTCACCTGGACCTGGTGACTGTGGTCCCACCTGGGCCTCACCTGGACGGGGTTACTGGTTCCCACAGGGACATCACCTGGACCTGGTGACTCAGGTCCTCATATGGGCATCATGGGACCTGGTATCACAGTTCGACATCGGGGCCTCACTTGGACCTAGTGATTCTCGTTTCCCTCTGGGCCTCACCCTGACGTGGTGACTCTGGTCCTCACCTGGTTATCACCAGAACCGAGGGACTCTGGTCCCCTCTGGGACTCACCCGGAGCTGGGGCCAGCGGTCCACAACTGGGCCTCAACTGGACCTGGTGAATCTACTCCTCACTTAGGCCTCGGCTGGACCTTGTTACTCTTTCCCCACCTGGCATCAATGAGACAAAGTTACTCTGTTCCTCACCTGGGCCTCACCTGGACATGATAACTTTGCTCCACAGTTTGGCCTCAGCTGGTCCTGATGACTCTGGTCCCCCTACCTAGTCCTCAATCTGGACCTGGTGACTGGTCCCAACCTGGAACTCACCTGGACCTGGTGACTCTCGTTCCCACATGAACCACACCTGGACCTGGTGCTGTGGTGTTCTTGTAGACTCACATTTACCTGGTGACTCCGGTCCCCATTAGGGCCTCACCTGGATCTGGTGACTCTGGCCTGCAGGTTGGCCTCACCTTGACCTGGTGAGTGGCGTTGCCACCTGGGCCTCACCCATACCTGGTAACTCAGGTCTCCACGTGGGCCTCTTTGACCTGGTGAATCTATTACTTACCTGGTCCTCTCGCAGACCCGGGGACTCTGGTCAACACCTGGGCGTCACCTGGACCTGGTCAATCTGGTCCCCATCTGGGCCTCACCCGGTCCTGGTGACTTTGTTCCGCACCTGGACCTGATTGCTGTGGACTCTTTCTTGACCTCACCTGGAACTGGGGACTCTGAACCTATCTGCGCGTCACCCAGACCTGGTGACTCTGTTCCTCACCTGGGCATCTTTGGTACTTGGTGTCTCTGTTCCATACCTGAGCCTCACCTGGACATGATGACTCTGGAACCTCTCTGGGCCTCACCCTGACATGGTGATCCTGGACCCATCTGGATGTCACCTGGACCAGGTGATTCTGGTACCCCTCTAGGCCTCAACCAGATCTGGTGACTCTGGTCCTCAACTGGGCCTCACCTGGACCTAGTGAATATGCTCCATCTGGGCCTCATTTAGGCCTGGTGACTCTGGTCCCTACCTGGGCATCATCGGGACATGGTTCCACTGCATGGCCTGCAGGTTGGCCTCAGCTGGACCTGGTATCTCTCGTCCCTACCTGGGCATCATCGGGACATGGTTCCTCTACATGGCCTGCAGGTTGGCCTCACCTGGACCTGGTGAGTGGTGTTGCCACGTGGGCCTCACCCATACCTGGTGACACAGGTTCCCACGTGGGTCTCACTTGGACCTGGTGTATCTGGTCCTTACCTGGTCCTCACCCGTAACTCGTCACCTGGTCACCACCTGGGAATCACCTGGGCCTGGTGAATCTGGTCCCCATCTGGTCCTCACTCAGTCCTGGTGACTTTGTTCCCCACCTGGACCTGATTGCTGTGGACTCCTTCTTGGCCTCACCTGGAACTGGTGACTCTGATCCTAACTACGCCTCACCCAGATCTGCTGACTCTGGTCCTCACCTGTGGATCATTACGACCTGGATGCTCTGTTCCACACCTGAGCCTCACCTGGACATGATGACTTTGGATCCACTCTGGGCCTCCCTCTGACATGGTGACTCTGGTCCCCATCTGGATATCACCTAGACCAGGGGAATCTGGTATGCCTCTAGGCCTCAACCAAACCTGGTGACTCTAGTCCTCAACTGGGCCTCACCGGGACCTAGTGAATATGCTCCCAAACTGCGCCTCATCTGGACATGGTGACTCTGGTTCTACGTGGGCATCATCGGGACATGGTTACTCTATTCCCCACTGGGAGTGACCTGATCCTGGTAATACTATTCTGAACTTTGGCATTTTCTCTACCAGGTGACTCTGGCTCCACCTGGTCCTCACCTGTAACTGGTGACTCTGATCCTAAGCATGGCCTCACCTGACCTGGTGACTGTGGTTCCCATCGGGAACTCACCTGGACCTCATGTTTCTGGTCCCAACTGGGCCTCACCAGGACCTGGTGTCTCGGTAACCACCTCGGTAGCATCAGGATATGGTTACACTGTTCAATAACAGTGACCCAGCGGGACCTATTATCTCTGGCCTTCACCTGGGCCACAGCAGGACATGGTGATACTGGTTCCAACCTGGGTCTCACCTGGACATGGTGAGTCGGTTCCCCACCTGGTCCTCACCTGTAACTGGTGATTCTCGTTCCCACATGGACATCATGTGGACCTGGTGGCTGCAGTGTTTCTAGCTTCTCATGTACCTCGTGACTCTGGTCCACACCAGGGCCTCACCGGGACCTGGTGAGTGTGGTTGCCACCTGCACCTCACCTGGACCTGGTGATTCTGGTCTGCACCTAAGACTACCCTGCATCTGGTGACTGTGGTCCCCACCTGGGCTTCACCTGGATTTGGGGACTCCGGTCCCCATCTGGGCCTCACCTGGCCCTGTTGATCATGGTCCTCAACTGGGAAAAATTGGGACCCTCTGACTGTTTTCCACAACTGGACCTCACCTGGACCAGGTGACTCTGGTCCCCCTCTGTGTCTCACCGTGCCCTAGTGACTGTGAACCCCACTTTGGCCTGACGTCGACCTGATCACCCTGGTTGCCATCTGTGCCTGACCTCGAACTGTTGACTCTGGTTCTTTCAAAGGCCTCCCCTGTACCTGGTGATCCTGGTGCCCACCTGGCCCTCACCTGCACCTGGGGTCTCTAGTCACCACCGGGGACTCACCTGGACCTGCTTACTGTGTTCCACACTTCTGCCTCAAGTACACCTCATGACCATGGTTCCCAAGCTCGCCACACATGGACCTGTTGCCTCTGATCCCCACCGGAGCCTCACGTGTACCTGGTAACTCTGGTCCTCACCTGGGCCCCATCTACAACCTAGTGACTCTGGTCCCCACCTGGACTTCACCTGGATCTGGTGACTCTGGTCCCCATCTGGAACTCACCTGTATCTGGTGACTCTTCTCAGTTTGGCCTCACCTGGACTGGTGTCTCTCGTCCCCACTTTGACCTAACTCAGAACTGCTGAATCTTGCCCCACCTAGGCCGCACCCAGACCTGATGACTCTTGTCCCCAGCTATGCCTCAATTCGACATGATGAATCTGGTCCTCACGTGGGCCTCACATGGACCTCGGACTCAGCGGGATAGAGTTGCTCTGGTTCCCACAAGGGGCTCACCTGATACTGGTGACTGTGTTCTTATTCTATACCTCACCAGGACCTAGTGATTCTGTTCCCCATCTGGGCTTTCATGGCCCTAGTGACACTGGTCCTCACCCAGGCATCATTGGGACCTGGATACTCTATTCCACACCTGGGCCTCACTTTGTCCAGGGACCTCTGGTCCCATTCTGGGCCACAAACTAAACTGGTTACTCTGGTTCCCACTCGGGGCCTCACCCTTACCTGGTGACTCTGGTCACCCCTTGGGCTTCCCTTCGGCCTGGTGAATCTGGTTCTTAGCTGGTCCGCACCTGGATCTGGTGACAGGTCACCACGTGGGCCTCACCTGGACTTGGTGATTTGTGTTGCCACCTGCGCCTCACCTGGACCTTGTGACTGTGGTCCATCCTGGACCTCACCTGGATCTGGTGGCTCTGGTTCCCATATGGGGCTCTCCTGGACCTGGTTCCTGTGGTCTCCATCTGGCCTCACCTGGAAGACAATGACTCTGATCCATATTTGGGCCTCTCCTGGACCTGTTGAGTCTGGTCCTTACCTGGGCATCATTGGGACCTGGATAATCTCTTATATACCTGGGCCTCACCAGGACCTGGTGACTGTGGTCCCACCTGGGCCTCACCTGGACGGGGTGACTGGTTCCCTCAGGGACCTCACCTGGACCTGGTGACTCAGGTCCTCATATGGGCATCTTGGGACCTGGTTTCACAGTTCCACATCTGGGCCTCGCCTGGACCTAGTTATTCTCGTCCCCCTCTGGGCCTCACCCAGACTTGTGACACTGGTCCCCACCTGGATATCACCAGAACCGGGTGACACACCCGGAGCTGGGGACACTGGTCCTCAGCTGGGCCTCAACAGGACCTGGTGAATCTACTCCTCACTTAGACCTCGTCTGGACCTTGTGACTCTTTTCCCACCTGACATCAATGGGACATGGTTACTGTGTTCCCCATCTGGGCCTCACCTGGTCATGATAACTTTGCTCCACACTTTGGGCTCAACTGGTCCTGATGACTCTGGTCCCCCCACCTAGGCCTCAATCTGGACCTGGTGACTGTGGTCCCCCCCTAGGTCTCACCTGGATCTGGTGACTCTCGTTCCCACATGAACCAAACCTGGACCTGGTGACTGTGGTGTTCTTGTAGACTCACATTTACCTGCTGCCTCGTGTCGCCACTAGGACCTCAACTGGATCTGTTGACTCTGGCCTGCAGGTTCGCCTCACTTGGACTTGGTGAGTGGGGTTGCCACCTGGGCCTCACCGAAACCTGGTGACTCAGGTCCCCACGTGGGCCTCTTGGACCTGTTAATCTGGTGCTTGCCTGGTCCTCTCCCAGACCCGGGTACTCTGGTCCCCAACTGGGCCTCACCTGGACCTGGTGATTGTGGTCCCCATCTGGGCCTCACCCAGTCCTGGTGACTTTGTTCCCCACCTGGACCTGATTGCTGTGGACCCCTTCTTGGCCTCACCTGGAACCGGTGTCTCTGATCCTATCTGCGCCTCACCCAGACCTGTTGACTCTGGTCCTCACCTGGGCATCATTGGTACCTGGTGACTCTGTTCCACACCTGAGCCTCACCTGGACATGATGACTCTGGAACCACTCTGGGCCTCACCCTGACCTGGTGATTCTGGTCCCCATCTGGATTTCACCTGGACCAGGTGATTCTGGTACCCCTCTAGGCCTCAACGAAATCTGGTGACTCTGGTCCTCAACTGGTCCTCACCTGGACCTAGTGAATATGCTCCATCTAGGCCTCATTTGGACCTGGTGACTCTGGTCCCTACCTGGGCATCATCGGGACATGGTTCCACTGCATGGCCTGCAGGTTGGCGTCACCTGGACCTGGTAAATCTGGTCCCTACCTGGGCATCAACGGGACATGGTTTCTCTGCATGGCATGCAGGTTGGCCTCACCTGGACCCGGTAAGTCTATTCCCTACATGGGCATCATTGGGACATGGTTCCTCTGCATGGCCTGCATGTTGGCTTCACCTGGACCTGGTTAGTGGGGTTTTCACCAGTGCCTCACCCATACCTGGTGACACAGGTCCCCACGTGCTCATCACTTGGACCTGGTGAATCTGACCCTTACCTGGTCCTCACCCGGAACTGGTAAGTCTGGTCACCACCTGGGAATCACCTGGGCCTGGTGAATCTGGTCCCCATCTGGGCCTCACCCAGTCCTGGTGACTTTGTTCCCCATCTGGGCCTGATTGCTGTGGACTCCTTCTTGGCCTCACCTTGAACTGGTGACTCTGATCCTAACTGGGCCTCACCCAGAACTGGTGACTCTGGTACTCACCTGTGGTCCATTATGACATGGATACTCTGTTCCAACCTGAGCCTCACCTGGATATGATGACTCTGGATCCCCTCTGGGCCTCAGCCTGCATGGTGACACTGGTCCCCATCTGGATGTCACCTAGACCAGGTGAAACTGGTACCCCTCTAGGCCTCAACTTGACCTGGTGACTCTGGTCCTCAACTGGGCCTCACCGGGACCTAGTGAACATGCTCCCCACCTGCGCCTCATCTGGACCTGGTGACTCTGGTCCCTACCTGGGCATCATCAGGACATGGTTGCTTTGCATGGCCTGAAGGTTGCCCTAACCTGGACCTGGTGTGTGGGGTTGCCACCTGGGTCTCACCCATACCTGGTGACTCAGGTCCCAACGTGAGACTCTTGGACCTGGTGAATCTGGTCCTTACCTGTTCCTCTCCCAGATTCGGGGACTCTGGACACCACCTGGGCTCACCTGGACCTGGTGGATCTGGTCCCCATCTGGGCCTCACCCAGTCCAGGTGACTTTGTTCCCCACCTGTACCTGATTGCTTTGGACTGTTTCTTGGCCTCACCTGGAACTGGTGTCTCTGATCCTATCTGCGCCTCACCCAGAATTGTTGACTCTGGTCCTCACCTGGGCATCATTGGTACCTGGTGGCTCTGTTCCACACCTGAGCCTCACCTGCACATGTTGACTCTGGAACCACTCTGGGCCTCACCCTGACCTGAAGACTCTGGTACCCATCTGGATGTCACCAAGACCAGGTGAATCTGGTACCCCTCTGGGCCTCAACTAGACTTGGTGGCACTGGTCCTCAACTGGGCCTCACCGGGACCTAGTGAATATGCTCCCCACCTGCGACTCATCTGGACATGGTGACTCTGGTTCTACCTGGGCATCATCGGGTCATGGTTACTCTGTTCCCCACTGGGACTGACCTGATCCTGGTAACTCTGGTCCTGACTTTTGGCTCTTCTGTACCAGGTGACTCTGGCTCCACCTGGGCCTCACCTGTAACTGTTGAATCTGATCCTAAGCATGGACTCACCTCACCTGATGTCTGTGGTGCCCATGGGACATCACCTGGTCCTCATGTCTCTGGTCTCACCTGGGCCTCACCAGGACTTGGTGTCTCTCGTATCCACCTGGGTAGCATCAGGATATGGTTACACTGTTCACTAACAGTGACCCAGCCGGACCTATTAACTCTGGTCTTCACCTGGGCCACACCTGGACATGGTGACACTGGTTCCCACCTGGGTCTCACCTGGACATGGTGAGTCGGATCCCCACAGGGTCCTCACCTCTAACTGGTGATTCTCATTCCCAAATGGACATCATGTGGACCTGGTGGCTGCAGTGTTTCTAGATTCTCATGTACCTCGTGACTCTGGTCCCCACTAGGGCCTCACGTGTATCTGGTGACTCTGGCCTGCAGGTGGCCTCACCTGGACTTGGTGAGTGGGGTTGCCACCTGGGACACACCCATACCTGGTGACTCAGGTCCCCACGTGTGCCTCTTTGACCTGGTGAATCTGGTCCTTACCTGGTCCTCTTCTAGACCCGGGGAATCCGGTCACCACCTGGGCCTCACCTGGACCTGGTGAGTGAATCTGGTCTCCATCTGGGCCTCACCCAGTCCTGGTGACTTTGTTCCCCACCTGGACCTGATTGCTGTGGACACTTTCTTGGCCTTACCTGGAACTGGTGGCTCTGATCCTATCTGCACGTCACCCAGATCTGGTGACTCTGGTCCTCAACTGGGCCTCACCTGGACCTAGTGAATATGCTCCATCTGGGCCTCTTTTGGGTCTGGTGACTCTGTTCCCTACCTGGGCATCATCGGGACATGGATCCACTGCATAGCCTGCAGGTTGGCCTCACCTGGACCTGGTAACTCTGGTCCCTACATGGGCATCATCGGGACATGGTTCCTCTACATGGCCTGCAGGTTGGCCTCACCTGGACCTGGTGAGTGGGGTTGCCACCTGGGCCTCACCCATACCTGGTGACAAAGGTCCCCACGTGGGCCTAGATTGGACCTTGTGAATCTGGTCCTTACCTTATACTCACCCGGAAGTGGTAACCCTGGTCACCACCTTGGCCTCACCCTGATTTGGTGATTCTGGACCCATCTGGATTTCACCTAGACCAGGTGAATCTGGACCCCTCTACGCCTCAACTAGAACTGGTGACTCTTGTCCTCAACTTGGCATCACCGGGACCTAGTGAATATGCTCCCCACCTGCGCCTCATCTGGACCTGGTGACTCTGGTTCTTCCTGGGCTTCATCGGGACATGGTTACTCTATTCCCCACTGGGACTGACCTGATCCTTGTAACTCTTGTCCTGACTTTGGCCTCTTCTGTACCAGGTGACTCTGGCTCAACCTGTGCCTCACCTGAAACTGGTGACTCTGATCCTAAGCATGGCCTCACCTGACGTGGTGACTGTGGTTCCCATCGGGACCTCATCTGGACCTCGTGTCTCTGGGCCCACCTGGGCCTCACCAGGATATGGTGTCTCTGGTACCCACCTGGGTAGCATCAGGATATGGTTACACTGTTCACTAACAGTGACCCAGCCGGACCTATTAACTCTGGTCTTCACCTGGGTCTCACCTGGGCATGGTGGGTCGGATCCCCACCTGGTCCTCACCTGTAAATGGTGATTCGCGTTCCCACATGGACATCATGTGGACCTGGTGGCTGCAGTATTTCTAGCTTCCCATGTACCTCGTGGCTCGGGTCCCCACCAGGGCCTCACCGGGACCTGGTGAGTGTGGTGGCCACCTGCACATCACCTGGACCAGGTGATTCTGGTCTGCAACCGAGACTACCCTGGATCTGGTGACTGTGGTCCCCACCTGGGCTTCACCTGGATTTGGGGACTCTGGGCCCCATATGGGCACTCCTGGCTCTGGTGACCATGATCCTCAACTGGGCATATTTGGGACCTGGTGACTATGTTCCACAACTGGACCTCACCTGGACCAGGTGACTCTGGTCCCCCTCTGGGTCTCACCGTGCCCTAGTGACTGTGAACCCCACTTTGGCCCGACTTGCACCTTCTGTCCCTGGTTGCCACCTGCACCTGACCTCGAACTGTTGACTCTGGTTCTTTCAAAGGCCTCCCCTGTACCTGGTGATCCTGGTCCCCACCTGGCGTCACCTGGACGTGGTGACTCTTGATACAACCGGGGACTTACCTGGACCTGGTTACTGTGTTCCACACCTGGGCCTAAAGTAGACCTGTTGACCACGGTCCCCAAGCCGGCCTCACATGGACTTGTTGCCTCTGATCCCCACAGGGGCCTCACGTGTACCTGGTAACTCTATTCCTCACCTGGGCCTCATCTGGACTTGGTGACTCTGGTCCCCACCTGGGCTTCACCTGGATCTGGTGACTCTGGTCCCCACCTGGACTTCATCTGTATCTGGGGACTCTGGTCCCAACCTGGACCTCTCCTGGACCTGGTGACTCTCTTTCCAACATGGACCTACCTGGGTCTGGTGACTCTGCTCCTCAGTTTGGCATCACCCGTACCTGGTGTCTCTTGTCCCCACTTTGACGTAACTCAGAACTGCTGAATCTTGCCCCACTTAGGCCGCACCCAGATCTGGTGACTCTTGTCCCCAGCTATGCCTCAATTCGACTTGATGAATCTGGTCCTCACGTGGGCCTCACATGGACCTGGGACTCAGCTGGATAGAGTGGCTCTGGTTCCCACAAGGGGCTCACCTGACAATACTGACTGTTGTCTTATTCTGTGCCTCACTAGTACCTAGTGATTCTGTTCGCCATCTGGGCCTGCATGGACCTAGTGACTCTGGTCCTCACCCGGGCATGATTGGGACCTGGATATTCTATTCCACACCTGGGCCTCACTTTGACCAGAGACCTCTGGTCCCATTCTGGGCCTCAAACTAAACTGGTTATTCTGGTTCCCCCTCTAGCCTCACCCTTACCTGGTGACTCTGGTCACCCCTTGGCTTCATTGGGCCTGTTAAATTTGGTCTTTAGCTGGTCCGCACCTGGATCTGGTGACTGTTCGGCACCTGGGCCTCACCTGCACTTGGTGAATCCTGTTGCCACCTGCGCCTCACCTGGACCTTGTGACTGTGATCCCACCTGGACCTCACCTGGATCTGCTGGCTCTGGTTCCCATATTGGCTCTCCTGGACCTGGTTCCTGTGGTCTCCATCTGGCCTCACCTGGAACACAATGACTCTGATCCATATTTGGGCCTCTTCTGGACCTGTTGACTCTGGTCTTTACCTGGGCATCATTGGGACCTGAATACTCTCTTATATACCTGGACCTCACCTGGACCTGTTGACTGTGGTCCCACCTGGGCCTCACCTGGACGAGGTGACTGGTTCAGACCCGGACATCACCTGGACCTGGTGACTCATGTCCTCATATGGGCATCTTGGGAGTTGGTTTCTCAGTTCCACATCGGGTCCTCACCTGGACCTAGTGATTCTCCTCCCGCTCTTGGCCTCACCCTGACGTGGTGACTCTGCTCCCGACCTGGATATCACCAGGACCGGGTGACTCTAGTCCCCCTCAAGGACGCACCCGCAGCTGGGGACACTGGTCCTCAACTGGGCCTCAAAAGGACCTGGTGAATCTACTCCTCACTTAGGCCGCGTCTGGACCTTGTGACTCTTTTCCCACCTGGAATCAATGGGACATGGTTACTCTGTTCCCCACATGGGCCTACCCTCGACATGATAACTTTGCTCCACACTTTGGCCTCAACTGGTCCTGATGACTCTGGTCCCCCCACCTAAGCCTCAATCTGGACCTTGTGACTGTGGTCCCGACCAGGGTCTCACCTGGACTTGGTGACTCTCGTTCCCACATGAACCACACCTGGACCTGGTGACTGTGGTTTTCCTATAGACTCATATTTACCTGGTGACTCCGGTCCCCACTAGGGCCTCTCCTGGATCTGGTGACTCTGGCCTGCAGGTTGGCCTCACCTGGACCTGGTGATTCTGGTCTGCACCTGAGGCTACCCTGGATCTGATGACTCCGGTTCCACCTGGGCATCACCTGGATTTGGGGACTCCGGTCCCCATCTGGGCCTCACCTGGCCCAGTTGACCATGGTCCTCAACTGGGCAAAATTGGGAACCGGTGACTCTGTTCCACAACTGGATCTCACCTGGACCAGGTGACTCTGGTCCCCCTCTGGGTCTCACCGTGCCCTAGTGACTGTGAACCCCACTTTGGACTGACTTGGACCTGCTGACCCTGTTTGCCACCTGCGCCAGACCTCGAACTGTTGACTCTGGTTCTATCAAGGGCCTCCCCTGGACCTGTTGATCCTGGTCCCCACCAGGGCCTCACCTGGACGTGGTGACTCTTGTCACCACCGGGGACTCACCTGGACCTGGTTACTGTGTTCCACACCTGGGCCTCAAGTCAACCTGTTGACCATGGTCCCCAAGCCGGCCTCACATGGACCTGTTGCCTCTGAAGCCCACCGGGGCCTCACGTGTACCTGGTAACTCTGGTCCTCACCTGGGCCTCTTCTGGACCTAGTGACTCTGGTCCCCCCTGGGCTTCACCTGGATCCGGTGACTCTGGTCCCCACCTGGATTTCACCTGGATCTGGTGACTCTGGTCCCCACCTGGACCTCTCCTGGACATGCTGACTCTCTTTCCAACATAGACCTCACCTGGATCTGGTGATTCTGGTCCTCAGTTTGGCCTCACCTGGACCTGGTGTCTCTCGTCCCCATTTTGACCTAACTCAGAACTGCTGAATCTTGCCCCACCTAGGCCGCACCCAGACCTGGTGACTCTTGTACCCAGCTATGCCTCAATTCGACCTGATGAATCTGGTCCTCACGTGGGCCTCACATGGACCTGGGACTCAGCTGGATAGAGGGGCTCTGGTTCACACAAAGGGCTCACCTGATACTGCTGACTGTGGTCTTATTCTATGCCTCACCAGGACCTAGTGATTCTGTTCCCCATCTGGGCCTGCATGGCCCCAGTGACTCTGGTCCTCACCCAGGCATCATTGGGACCTGGATACTCTATTCCACACCTGGGCCTCACTTTGACCAGGGACCTCTGGTCGCATTCCGGGCCTCAAACTAAACTGGTTACTCTGGATCCCCCTCTGGGCCTCACCCATACCTGGTGACTCTGGTTACCCCTTGCGCTTCACTTGGGCCTGTTGAATCTGGTCCTTAGCTGGTCCTCACCTGGATCTGGTGACTGGTCGCCACCTGTGCCTCACCTGGACTTGGTGAATCCTGTTGCCACCTGCGCCTCACCGGGACCTTGTTACTGTGGTCCCACCCGGACCTCACCTGGATCTGGTGGCTCTGGTTCCCATATGGCGCTCTCCTGCTCCTGGTTCCTGTGGTCTCCATCTGACCTCAACTAGAACACAATGACTCTGATCCATATTTGGGCCTCTCCTGGAACTATTGACTCTGGTCCTTACCTGGGCATCATTGGGACCTGGATACTCTCTTATATACCTGGGCCTCACCTGGACCTGTTGACTGTGGTCCCACCTGGG
This sequence comes from Canis lupus familiaris, assembly GCF_011100685.1. Classification (NCBI taxonomy): domain Eukaryota; kingdom Metazoa; phylum Chordata; class Mammalia; order Carnivora; family Canidae; genus Canis; species Canis lupus. The sequence goes on from NW_023330295.1 coordinate 399,263, forward strand.
CCTCACCTGGACGAGGTGACTGATTCCCACAGGAAACTCACCTGTACCTGGTGACTCAGGGTCTCATATGGACATCATGGGACCTGGTTTCGCAGTTCCACATTGGGGCCTCACCTGGAACTAGTAATTCTCGTCCCCCTCTGGGCCTCACCCTGACGTGCTGACTCTGTCCCCACCTGGATATCACCAGAACCGGGTGACTCTGGTCCCCTGTGGGACTCACCCGGAACTGGGGACACTGGTCCTCAACCGGACCTCAACAGGACCTGGTGAATCTACTCCTCACTTAGGCCTCTTCTGGACCTTGTGACCCTTTTCCCACCTGGCATCAATGAGACATGGTTACTCTGTTCCTCACGTAGGCCTCAACTGGACATGATAACTTTGCTCCACACTTTGGCCTCAACTGGTCCTGATGATTCTGGTCCCCCGACCTAGGCCGCAATCTGGACCTGGTGACTGGTCCACACCTGGGTCTCACCTGGACCTGGTGACTCTCTTTCCCACATGAACCACACCTGGACCTGGTGACGGTGGTGTTCTTGTAGACTCACATTTAAATGGTGACTCTGGTCCTCACTAGGGCTTCACCTGGATCTGGTGACTCTGGCCTGCCGGTTGGCCTCACCTGGACCTGGTGACTGGGGTTGCCACCAGGGCCTCAACCATACCTGGTGACTCAGGTCCCCACGTGGCTCTCTTTAACCTGATGAATCTGGTCCTTACCTGGTCATCTCCCACTCCCAGGGACTCTGGTAACCACCTGAGCCTCACCTGAACCTGCTGAATCTGGTCCCTACTGGGCCTCACATAGTCCTAGTGACTTTGATCCCCACCTGGTCTGATTGCTGTGGACAATTTCTTGGCCTCACCTGGAACTGGTGACTATGATCCTATCTGTGCATCCCCCAGATCTGGTGACTCTGGTCCTCCCATGGGCATCATTGGTACCTGGTGACTCTGTTCCACACCTAAGCCTCATCTGGACATGATGACTCTGGAACCTCTCTTGTTCTCACCGTGACCTGGTGACTCTGGTCCCCATCTGGATGTCACCTGGACCAGCTGATTCTGGCACCCCTATAGGCCTCAACCAGATCTGGTGACTCTGGTCCTCAAATGGGACTCACCTGGACCTAGTGAATATGCTCAATCTGGGCCTCATTTGGACGTGGTGACTTTGGTCCTGACTTTGACCTCTTCTGTACCAGGTTACTCTGACTCCACCTGGGCCTCACCTGTAACTGGAGACTCTGATCCTAAGCATGGCCTCACCTGACCTGGTGACTGTGGTTTCCATCGGGACCTCACCTGGACCTCATGTCTCTGGTCCCACCTGGGCCTCGCCAGGACCTGGTGTCTCTGGTACCCACCTGGGTACCATCAGGATATGGTTACACTGTTCACTCACAGTGACTCAGCCGGACTTATTAACTCTAGTCTTCACCTGGGCCACACCTGGACATGGTGACACTGGTTCCCACCAGGGTCTCACCTGGACATGGTGATTCAGATCCCACCTGGTCCTCACCTGTAACTGGTGATTCTCGTTCCCACATGGACGTCATGTGGACCTGGTGGCTGCAGTGTTTTTAGCTTCTCATGTACCTCGTTACACTGGTCCCCGCCAGGGCCTCACTGGGACCTGGTGAGTGTGGTTGCCACCTGCACCTCACCTGGACATGGTGATTCTGGTCTGCACCTGAGACTCCCCGGGATCTGGTGACTGTGGTCCCCACCTGGGCTTCACCTGGATTTGGGTACTCCGGTCCCCATTTGGTCCTCACCTGCCCCTGTTGACCATGGTACTCAACATGCAATATGGGACCCGGTGACTGTGTTCCACAACTGGACCTCACCTGGACCAGGTGACTCTGGTCCCACTCTGGGTCTCACCGTCCCCTAGTGACCTTGTACCCCACTTTGGCCTGACTTGGACCTGCTGATCCAGGTTGCCACCTGCGCCTCACCTCGAACTGTTGACTCTGGTTCTTTGAAGGGGCTCCCCTGGACCTGGTGATCCTGGTCCCCACCTGTGTCTCACCTGGACGTGGTGACTCTTGTCACCACCGGGCACTCACCTGGACCTGCTTACTGTGTTCCACACCTGGGCCTCAGGTAGACCTGTTGACCATGGTCCCCAAGCCGGCCTCACATGGACCTTTTGGCTCTGATACCCGCCGGGGTCTCACGTGTTTCTGGTAACTCTGATCCTCACCTGGGCCTCATCTGGACCTAGTGACTATGGTCCCCACCTGGGCTTCACCTGGATCTGGTGACTCTGGTTCCCACCTGGACCTCTCCTGGACCTAGTGACTCTCTTTCCAACCTGGACCTCACCTGGATCTGGTGACTCTGGTCCTCAGTTTGGCCTCACCTGGACCTGGTGTCTCTCGTCCCCATTTTGACCTAACTCAGAACTGCTGAATCTTGCCCCACCTAGGCCGCACCCAGACCTGGTGACTCTTGTCCCCAGCTATGCCTCAATTCGACCTGATGAATCTGGTCCTCACGTGGGCCTCACATGGACCTGGGACTCACCTGGATAGAGTGTCTCTTGTTCCCACAAGGGGCTCACATGATACTGTTGACTGTGGTCTTATTCTATCCCTCACCGGGACCTAGTGATTCTGTTCCCCATCTGGGCCTGCATGGCCCTAGTAACCTTGGTCCTTACCCAGGCATCATTGGGACCTGTATACTCTATTCTACAACTGGGCCTCACTTTGTCCAGGAAACTCTGGTCCCATTCTGGTCCTCAAACTAAACTGGTTACTCTGGTTCACACTCTGGTCCTCACCCTTACCTGGTGACTCTGGTCACCCCTTGGGCTTCACTTCGGCCTGGTGAATCTCGTCCTTATCTGGTTCTCACCTGGCTCTGGTGACTGGTCGCCACCTGGATCTCACCTGGACTTGGTGAATCCTGTTGACACCTGCGCCTCACCTGGACCTTGTGACTGTGGTCCCACCTGGACCTCACCAGAATCTGGTGGCTCTGGTTCCCATATGGGGCTCTCCTGATCCTGGTCCGTGTTGTCTCCATCTGGCCTCACCTGGAACACAATGACTCTGATACATATTTGGGCCTCTCCTGGAACTGATGACGCTGTTCCTTACCTGGGCATCACAGGGACCTGGATACTCTCTTATATACCTGGGCCTCACCTGGACCTGGTGACTGTGGTCCCACCTGGGCCTCACCTGGACGAGGTGACTGGTTCCCACAGGGACCTCACCTGGACCTGGTGACTCAGGTCCTCATATGGGCATCATGGGACCTGGTTTTTCAGTTCCACATCGGGGCCTCACCTGGACCTAGTGATTCTTGTCCCCCTCTGGGCCTCACTCTGACGTGGTGACTCTGGTCACCCCTGGATATCACCAGAACCGGGTGACTCTGGTCCCCCTCTGGGACTCTCCCGGAGCTGGGGACACTGGTCTTCCGCTGGGCCTCAACAGGACCTGGTGAATCTACTCCTCACTTAGGCCTCCTCTGGACCATGTGTCTCTTTTCCCACATGGCATCAATGGGACATGGTTACTCTGTTCCCCACCTGGGCCTCACCTGGACATGAAAACTTTGCTCCACACTTTGGCCTCAACTGGTCCTGATGAATCTGGTCCCCCCACCTAGGCCTCAATCTGGACCTGGTGAGTGTGGTCCCCACCTGGGTCTGACCTGGACCTGGTGACTCTCGTTCCCACATAAACCACACCTGGAGCTGGTGACTGTGGTGTTCATGTAGACTCACATTTTCCTGGTGACACCGGTCCCCACTAGGGCATTACCTGGATCTGGTGACTCTGGCCTGCAGGCTGGCCTCACCTGGATCTGGTGAGTGGGGTTGACACCTGGGCCTCACCCATACCTGGTGACTCAGGTCACCACGTGGGCCTCTTGGACCTGGTGAATCTTGTTCTTACCTGGTCCTCTCCCACCACGGGGACACTGGTCACCACCTGGGTCTCACCTGGACCTGGTGAAGCTGGTACCCTTCTGTGCCTCACCCAGTCCTGGTGACTTTTTTCCCCACCTGGACCTGATTGCTGTGGACTCTTTCTTGGCCTCACCCGGAACTGGCGACTCTGATCCTATCTGAGTGTCACCCAGACCTGGTGACTCTGGTCCTCACCTGGGCATCATTGATACCTGAAGACTCTGATCCACACCTGAGCCTCACCTGGACATGATGACACTGGAACCACTCTGGGCTTCACCCTGACCTGGTGACCCAGGTTCCCATCTGGATGTCACCTGGACCTGGTGATTCTTGTACCCCTCTAGGACTCAACAAGATCTGGTGACTCTGGTCCTCAACTGGGCCTCACCTGGACCTAGTGAATATGCTCCATCTGGGCCTCATTTGGACCTGGTGACTCTGGTCCCTACCTGGGCATCATCGGTACAATGTTACTCTATTCCACACTGGGAATCCCCTGATCCTGGTAACTCTGGTCCTCTCTTTGGACTCTTCTGTACCAGGTAACTCTGGCTCCACCTGGACCTCACCTGTAACTGGTGATTCTGATCCTACGCATGGCCTCATCTGACCTGGTGACAGTCCTTCCCATCGGGACCTCACCTGGACCTCAGGTCTCCGGTCCCACCTGGGCCTTACCAGGACCTGGTGCCTCTGCTAACCACCTGGGTAGCATCAGGATATGGTTACACTGTTCACTAACAGTGACCCAGCTGGACCTATTAACTCTGGTCTTTACCTGGGCCACACCTGGACATGGTGACACTCGTTCCCACCTGGGTCTCACCTGGACATGGTGAGTCAGATCCCCACCTGTTCCTCAGCTTTAACTGGTGATTCTCGCTTCCACATGGACATCATGTCGACCTGGTGGCTGCAGTGTTTCTAGCTTCTCATGTCCTCGTGACTCTGGTCCCCACCAGTGCCTCACCGGGACCTGGTGAGTGTGGTTGCCACCTGCACCTCAGCTGGACCTTGTGATTCTGGTCTGCACCTGAGACTACCCTGCATCTGGTGACTGTGGTCCCCACCTGGGCTTCACCTGGATTTGGGGACTCCGGTCCCCATCTGGGCCTCAACTGGCCCTGTTGACCATGGTCCTCACTGGACAAAATTGAGACCCGGTGACTGAGTTCCACAACTGGACCTCACAGGACCAGGTGACTCTGGTCCCCCTCTGGGTCTCACCGTGCCCTAGTGACTGTGAACCCCACTTTGGCCTGACTTGGATCTGCTGACCCTGGTTGCCACCTGCGCCTGACCTCTAACTGTTGACTCTGGTTCTCTCAAGGGCCTCCCCTGTACCTGGTGATCCTGGTCCGCACCTGGGCCCCACCTGAACGTGGTGACCCTTGTCACCACGTGGGACTCACCAGGACCTGCTTACTGTGTTCCACACCTTGGCCTCAAGTAGACCTGTTGACCATGGTCCCCAAGGCGACCTCACATAGACCTGTTTCCTCTGATCCCCACCGGGGCCTCACGTGTACCTGGTAACTCTGGTCCTCACCTGGGCCTCATCTGGACCTAGTGACTCTGGTCCCCACCTGGGCTTCACCTGGATCTGGTGACTCTGGTCCCCACCTGGAACTCACCCGGATATGGTGACTCTGGTCCTCAGTTTGGCCTCACCTGGACCTGATTTCTCTCGTCCCCACTTTGACCTAACTCAGAACTGCTGAATCTTGACCCACCTAGGCCGCACGCAGACCTGGTGACTCTTGTCCCCAGCTCTGCCTCAATTCGACCTGATGAATCTACTCCTCACATTGGCCTCACATGGACCTGGGACTCAGCTGGATAGAGTGGCTCTGGATCCCACAAGGGGCTCACATGATACTGGTGACTGTGGTCCCACCTGGGCCTCACCTGGACGATGTGACTGGTTCCCACAGGGACCTCACCTGGACCTGGTGACTCAGGTCCTCATATGGGCATCATGGGACCTGGTTTCTCAGTTCCACATCGGGACCTAACCTGGACCTAGTGATTCTCGTTCCATTATGGTCCTCACCCTGACGTGGTGACTCTGGTCCCCACCTGGATATCACCAGAACCGGGTGACTCTGGTCCCCCTCTAGGACTCACCCGGAGCTGGGGACACTGGTCCTCAACTGGGCCTCAACAGGACCTGGTGAATCTGCTCCTCACTTAGGCCTCGTCTGGATCTTGTGACTCTTTTCCCACCTGGCATCAATGGGACATGGTTAGTCTGTTCCCCACCTGGGCCTCACCTGGACATGATAACTTTGCTCCACATTTTGGCCTCAACTAGTCCTGATGACTCTGGTCCCCCGACCTAGGCGTCAATCTGGACATGATTGCTGTGGACTCCTTCTTAGCCTCAACTGGAACTGGTGAATCTGATCCAGATTGAGGATCCCCAATCTGGGACTCACCTGGCCCTGTGAACCATGGTCCTCTACTGGCAAAATTGGGACCCGGTGACTGTGTTCCACCCCTGGGCCTCACCTGGACCAGTTGACTCTGGTCCCCCTCTGGGTCTCACCGTGCCCTAGTGACTGTGAACCCGACTTTGGCCTGACTTGGACCTGCTGACCCAGGTTGACACCTGCGACTGACCTCGAACTGTTGACTCTGGTTCATTCAAGGGCTTCCCCTGTCCCTGGTGATCTTGGTCCCCCCCTGGGACTCACCTGGACGTGGTGACCCTTGTCACCACCGGGGACTCACCTGGACCTGGTTTCTGTGTTCCACACCTGGGCCTCAAGTAGTCCTGTTGACCATGGTACCGAAGCCGGGCTCATATGGACCTGTTTCCTCTGATTCCCACCGGGGCATCACGTGTACCTGGTAACACTGGTCCTGACTTGGGCCTCATCTGGACCTAGTGACTCTGGTTCCCACCTTGGCTTCACCTGCATCTGGTGACTCTGGTCCTCAACTGGGCCTCACGTGGACCTATTGAATATGCTCCATCTGGGCCTCATTTGGACTTGGTGACTCTCTTCCGTACCTGGGCTTCATCGGGACATGGTTCCACTGCATGGCCTTTAGGTTGGCCACCCCTGGACCTGGTAACTGTGGTTCTACCTGGGCATCATCGGGACGTGGTTACTCTATTCCCAGTGGGACTGACCTGATCGTGGTGACTCTGGTCCTGACTTTGGCCTCTTCTGTACCAGGTGACTCTGGCTCCACCTGGGCCTCACCTGTAACTGGTGACTCTGATCCTAAGCATGGCCTCACCTGACCTGGTGACTGTGGTTCCCATCGGGACCTCACCTGGACCTCATGTCTCTGGTCCCACCTGGGCCTCACCAGGACCTGGTGTCTCTGGTACCCACCTGGGTAGCATCAGGATATGGTTACACTGTACACTAACAGTGACCCAGCCGGACCTATTAACTCTGGTCTTCACCTGGGCCACTCCTGCACATGGTGACACTCGTTCCCACCTGTGTCTCACCTGGAAATTGTGAGTCAGATCCCCACCTGGTCCTAACCTGTAACTGGTGATTCTCGTTCCCACATGGATATCATGTGGACCTGGTGGCTGCAGTGTTTCTAGTTTGTCATGTACCTCGTGACTCTGGTCCCCACCAGGGCCTCACCGGGACCTGGTGAGAGTGGTTGCCAACTGCACCTCACCTGGACCTGGTGATTCTGGTCTGCACCTGAGACTACCCTGGATCTGGTGACTGTTATCCCCAGCTGGGCTTCACCTGGATTTGGGGACACCGGTCCCCATCTTGGCCTCACCTGGACCTTTTGACCATGGTCCTCAACTGGGCAAAATTGGGACGCGGTGACTGTGTTCCACAACTGAACCTCACCTGGACCACGTGACTCTGGTGCCGCTCTGGGTCTCACCATGCCCTAGTTACTGTGAACCCCACTTTGGCCTGACTTGGACCTGCTGACCCTGGCTGAAACCTGCGCCTGACCTCGAACTGTTGACTCTGGTTCTTTCAAGGGCCTCCCCTGTACCTGGTGATCCTGGTCCGCAACTGGGCCTCACCTGGACATGGTGACCCTTGTCACCACTGGGGACTCACCTGGACCTGCTTACTGTGTTCCACACCTGGGCCTCAAGTAGACCTGTTGACCATGGTCCCCAAGCCGGCCTCACATGGACCTGTTTCCTCTGATCCCCACCGGGGCCTCACGTGTACCTGGTAAAACTGGTCCTCACCTGGGCCTCTTCTGGACCTAGTGACTCTGGTCCCCACCTGTGCTTCACCTGGATCTGGTGACTCGGGTCCCCACCTGGACCTCACCTGGATCTGGTGACTCTGGTCCTCAGTTTGGCCTCACCAGGACCTGGTGTCTCTCGTCCCCACTTTGACCTAACTCAGAACTGCTGAATCTTGACCCACCTAGGCCGCATCCAGACCTGGTGACTCTTGTCCCCAGCTATGCCTCAATTCGACAAGATGAATCTGGTCCTCACGTGGGCCTCACATGGACCTGGCACTCAGCTGGACCTGGGACTCAGCTGGATAGAGTGGCTCTGGTTCCCAAAAGGGGTCACTGATACTGCTGACTGTGGTCTTATTCTATGCCTCATCAGGACCTAATGAATCTGTTCCCCATCTGGGCCTGCATGGCCCTAGTGACTCTGGTCCTCACCCAGGCATCATTGGGACCTGGATACTCTATTCCACACTTGGGCCTCACTTTGACCAGGGACCTCTGGTCCCATTCTGGGCCTCAAACTAAACTGGTTACTCTGGTTCCCCCTCTGGGCCTCACCCTTACCTGGTGACTCTGGTCACCCCATGGGCTTCATTTGGGCCTGGTGAATCTGGTCCTTAGGTGGTCCGCACCTGGATCTGATGACTGGTCGCAACCTGGGCCTCTCCTGACTTGGTGAATCCTGTTGCCACCTGGGCCTCACTTGGACCTTGTGACTGTGGTCCCACCTGGACCTCACCTGGATCTGGTGGCTCTGGTTCCCATATGGGGCTCTCCTGGACCTGGTTCCTGTAGTCTCCATCTGGCGTCACCTGGAACTCAATGACTCTGATACATATTTGTGCCTCTCCTGCACCTGTTGACTCTGGTCCTTACCTGGACATCATTGGGACCTGGATACTCTCTTATATACCTGGGCCTCACCTGGACCTGGTGACTGAGGTCCCACCTTGGCCTCACCTGGATGAGGTGACTGGTTCCCACAGGGACCTCACCTGGTCCTGGTGACTCAGGCCCTCATATGGGCATCATGGGACCTGGTTTCTCAGTTCCACATAGGGGCCTCACCTGGACCTAGTGATTCTCGTCCCACTCTGGGCCTCACCCTGACGTGGTGAGTCTGGTCCCCACCTGGATATTACCAGAACCGGGTGACTCTGGTCCCCGTCTGGGACTCACCCGGAGCTGGGGACACGGGTACTCAACTGGGCCTCAACAGGACCTGGTGAATCTACTCCTCACTCAGGCCTCGTCTGGACCTGTGACTCTTTTCCCACCTGTCATCAATGGGACAAGGTTACACTGTTCCCCACCTGGACCTCACCTGGACATGATAACTTTGCTCCACACTTTGGCCTCAACTGGTACTGATTACTCTGGTCCCCCCACCTAGGCCTCAATCTGGACCTGGTGACTGTGGTCCCCACCTGGGTCTCACCTGGTCCTGGTTACTCTTGTTCCCACATGAACCTCACGTGGACCTGGTGGCTGTGGTGTTCTTGTAGACTCATATTTACCTGGTGACTCCGGTCCCCCTAGGGCCTCACGTGGATCTGGTGACTCTGACATGCCAGTTGGCCTCACCGGGACCTGCTGAGTGGGGTGGCCACGTGGGCCTCACCCATACCTGGTGACTCAGGTCCCCACGTGGCATCTTGGACCTGGTGAATCTGGTCCTTACCTGGTCCTCTCCCAGACCCGGGGACTCTGGTCTCCACCTGGGCCTCACCTGCACCTGGTGAATCTGGTCCCCATCTGGGCCTCACCCAGTGATGGTGACTTCGTTCCACACGTGGACCTCATTGCTGTGGACTCTTTCTTGGCCTCACCTGGAACAGGTGTCTCTGATCCTATCTACGCGTCACCCAGACCTGGTGACTCTGACCCTAACCTGGGCATCATTTTTACCTGGTGACTCTGTTCCACACCTGAGACTCACCTGGACATGATGACTCTGGAACCTCTCTGGGACTCACCCTGACTTGGTGAGGCTGGTCCCCATCTGGATGTCACCTGGACCAGGTGATTCTGTACCCCGATAGTTCTCAATCAGATCTCGTGACTCTGGTCTTCAACTGGGCCTCACCTGGACCTAGTGAATATGCTCCATCTGGGCCTCATTTGCACCTGGTGACTCTGGTCCCTACCTGGGCATCATCGGGACATGGTTCCACAGCATGGCCTGCAGGTTGGACTCACCTGGACATGGTAAGTCCTGTCTCTACCTGGGCATCATCGGGACATGGTTCCTCTGCATGGCCTGCAGGTGGCCTCCCCTGGACCTGTTGAATGGGGTTGCCACCTGGGCCTCACCCATACCTGGTGACTCAGGTTCCCACCTGCGCCTCACTTGGACCTTGTGAATCTGCTCCTTACCTGGTGCTCACCCGGAACTGGTAACTCTGGTCACCACCTGGGAATCACCTGGACCTGGTGAATCTGGTCCCCATCTGGGCCTCACCCAGTCCTGGTGACTTTGTTACCTACCTGGACCTGATTGATGTGGACTCCTTCTTGGCCTCACCTAGAACTGGTGACTCTGATCCTAACTGGGCCTCACCCAGATCTGGTGACTCTGGTCCTCACCTGTGGACCATTATGACCTGGATACTCTGTTCCACACCTTACCTCACCTGGACATGATGACTCTGGATCCCCTCTGGGCCACAGCCTGACATGGTGACTCTGGTCCGCATCTGGATGTCACCTAGACCAGGTGAATCTGGTACCCCTCTAGGCCTAAACTAGCCCGGGGGAATCTGGTCCTCAACTCGGCCTCACCGGGCCCTAGTGAATATGCTCCCCACCTGCGCCTCATCTGGACGTGGTGACTCGGGTTCTACTTGGGCATCATCGGGACATGGTTACTCTATTCCCCACTGGGACTGACCTGATCCTGGAAACTCTGGTCCTGACTTTGGCCTCTTCTGTACCAGGTGACTCTGGCTCCACCTGGGCCTCACCTGTAACTTGATACTGTGATCCTAAGCATGGCCTCACCTGACCTGGTGACTGTGGTTCCCATCGAGACTTCAACTGGACCTCATGACTCTGATCCCACCTGGGGCTGACCAGGACATGGTGTCTCTGGTATCCACCTGGGTAGCATCAGGATATGGTTACACTGTTCTCTAACAGTGACCCACCCGGACCTATTAACTCTGGTCTTCACCTGGGTCACACCTGGACCTGGTGACTCTGGTTCTCAGTTTGGCCTCAACTGGACCTGGTGTCTCTCGTCCCCACTTTGACCTAACTCAGAACTGCTGAATCTTGCCCCACCTAGGCCGCACGCAGACCTCGTGACTCTTGTCCCCAGCTCTGCCTCAAGTCGATCTGATGAATATGGTCCTCACGTGGGCCTCACATGGACCTGGGACTCAGCTGGATAGAGTGGCTCTGGTTCCCACAAGGGACTCACCTGATACTGCTGACTGTGGTCTTATTCTATGCCTCACCAGGACCTAGTGATTCTGTTCCCCATCTGGGCCTGCATGGCCCTAGTGACTCTGGTCCTCACCCAGGCATCATTGGGACCTTGATACTCTATTCCACACCTTGGACTCACTCTGACCATGGACCTCTGGTCCCATTCTGGGCATCAAACTAAACTGGTTACTCTGGTTTCCCCTCTGGGCCTCACCCTTACCTGGTGACTCTGGTCACCCCTTGAGCTTCACTTGGGCCTGGTGAATCTGGTGCTTAGCTGGTCCTCACCTGGCTCTGGAGACTTGTCGCCACCTGGGCCTCACCTGGACCTGGTGAATCCTGTTGCCACCTGCGCCTCACCAGGACCTTGTGACTGTTGTCCTACCTGGACCTCACCTGGATTGGTGGCTCTGGTTCCCATATGGGGCTCTCCTGGACCTGGTTCCTGTAGTCCCCATCAGGCATCACCTGGAACAAAATGACTGTGATAAATATTTCGGCCTCTCCTGGACCTGTTGACTCTGGTCCTTACCTGGCCATCATTGGAACCTGGAGACTCTCTTATATACCTGGGCCTCACCTTGACCTGGTGACTGTGGTCCCACCTGGGCCTCACCTGGACGAGGTGCCTGGTTCCCACAGGGACCTCACCTGGACCTGGTGACTCAGGTCCTCATATGGGCATCATGGTAACTGGTTCTCAGTTTCACATCGGGGCCTCACCTGGACCTAGTGATTCTCGTCCCCCTCTGGGCCTCACCCTGACGTGGTGACTCTGCTCCCCACCTGGATATCACCAGAACCGGTGACTCTGGGCCCCCTCTTGGACTCAACTGCACATGGAGACACTGGTCCTCAACTGGGGCTCAACAGGACCTGGTGAATCTACTCCTCATTTAGGCCTCGGCTGGACCTTGTTACTCTTTTCCCACCTGGAATCAATGGGACAAGGTTACTCTGTTCCTCACCTGGGCCTCACCTGGACATGATAACTTTGCTCCACACTTTGGCCTCAGCTGGTCCTGATGACTCTGGTCCACCCACCTAGGCCTCAATCTGGACCTGGTTCCTGTGTTCCCCACCTGGGTCTCACCTGGACCTGGTGACTCTCGTTCCCAAATGATTCACACCTGGACCTGGTGACTGTGGTGTTCTTGTAGACTCCCATTTACCTGGTGACTCCGGTCCCCACTAGCGACTCACCTGGATCTGGTGACTCTGGCCTGCAGGTTGGCCTCACCTGGACTGGAGAGGGGGGTTGCCACCTGGGACTCACCCATACCTGGTGACTCAGTTCCACACGTGGGCCTCGTGGACCTGGTGAATCTGGTCCTTACCTGGTCCTCTCCCAGACCCGGGGTCTCTGGTCACCACCTCGCCACTCCTGGACCTGGTGAATCTGGTCCCCATCTGGGCCTCACCCAGTCCTGGTGACTTTGTTCCCCACCTGGACCTGATTACTGTGGACTCCTTCTTGGCCTCACCTGGAACTGGTGACTCTGATCCTGTCTGCGCGTCACCCAGACCTGGTGACTCTGGTCCTCACCTGTGGACAATTATGACCTGGATTCTCTGTTCCACATGTGTGCCTTACGTGGACATGATAACTCTGGATCCCTTCTGGGCCTCAGCCTGACATGGTGACTCTGGTCCCCATCTGGATGTCACCTAGACCAGGTGAATCTGGTACCCCTCTAGGCCTCTACTTGACCTGGTGACTCTGGTCCTCAACTGGGACTCACCGGGACCTAGTGAGCATTCTCCCAACCTGCGCCTCTTCTGGACCTGGTGACTCTGGTTCTACCTGGGCATCATCGGGACATAGTTACTCTATTCCCCACAGGGACTGACCTGATCCTGGTAACTCTGATCCTGACTTTGGCCTCTTCTGTACCAGATGACTGTCGCTCCACATGGGCCTCACCTGTAACTGGTGACTCTGATCCTAAGAATGGCCTCACCTGACCTGGTGACTGTGGTTCCCATCGGGACCTCACCTGGACCTCATATCTCTGGTCCCACCTGGGCCTCACCAGGACCTGGCCCAGAGTCATCATGTCCAGGTGAGGCTAACATGGTGACTCTGGTCCCCATCAGGATGTCACCTAACCAGGTGAATCTGGTACCCCTCTAGGCCTCAAGTAGACCTGGTGACTCTGGTCCGCAACTGGGCCTCACAGGGACCTAGTGAATATGCTCCCACCTGCACCGATTCTGGACCTGGTGACTCTGGACCCTACCTTGGCATCAGTGGGACAGGGTTCTTCTTCATGGCCTGCAGGTTGGCCTCACCTGGACCTGGTGATTTGGGTGCCTCCTGTGCGATTGCTGTGGAACCTTCTGGTGCTCACCTGGAACTGGTGACTCTGATACTAACTGGGCCTCACCCAGATCTGGTGACTCTGGTCCTCACCTGTGGACCATTATGAACTGGATACACTGTTCCACACGTGAGCCTCACCTGGACATGTTGACTCTGGATCCCCTCTGGGCCTCAGCCTGACATGGTGACTCTGGTCCCCATCTGGATTTCACCTAGACCAGGTGAATCTGGTAACCCTCTAGGCCTCAACTTGACCTCGTGACACTGGTCCTCAACTGGGCCTCACCGGAACCTAGTGAATATGCTCCCCATCTGCGCCGCATCTGGGCATAGTGACTCTGGTTTTACCTGGGCATCCTCGGGAAATGGTTACTGTATTCCCCACTGGGACTGACCTGATTCTGGTAACTCTGATCATGACTTTGGCCTCTTCTGTACCAGGTGACTCTGGCTCCACCTGGACCTCACCTGTAACTTGTGACTCTGATCCTAAGCATGGCCTCACCTGACCTGGTGACTGTGGTTCCCATCGGGACCTCACCTGGACCTCAGGTCTCTGGTTCCACCTGGGCCTCACCAGGACCTGGTGTCTCAGGTACCCACCTGGGTAGCATCAGGATAGGGTTACACTGTTCACTAACAGTGACCCAGCTTGACCTATTAAATCTGGTCTTCACCAGGGCCACACCTGGACATGGTGACACTGGTTCCCACCTGGGTCTCACCTGGACATGGTGAGTCGGTTCCCCACCTGGCCCTCACCTGTAACTGGTGATTCGCGTTCCCATATGGATATCATGTGGTCCTGGTTGCTGCAGAGTTTCTTGTTTCTCATGTACCTCGTGACTCTGTCTCCTCCAGGGCCTCATCTGGACCTGGTGAGTGTGGTTGACACCTGCACCTCACCTGGACTTCGTGATTCTGCTCTGCACCTGAGACTACCCTGGATCTGGTGACTGTGGTCCCCACCTGGGCTTCACTTGGATTTGGGGACTCCGGTCCCCATCTGGGCCTCACCTGGCCCTGATGACCATGGTCCCCAAATGGGCAAAATGGGGACCCGGTGAGTGTGTTCCACAACCGGACCTCACCTGGACCATGTGACTCTGGTTCCCCTCTGGGTCTCACCATGCACTAGTGACTGTGAACCCCACATTGGCTTTACTGGGACCTGCTGACCCTGGTTGCCACCTACGTCTGACCTCGAACTGTTGACTCTGGTTCTTTCAAGGACCTGCCCTGTACCTGGTGATCCTGGTCCCCACCTGGGCCTCACCTGGACGTCGTGACTCTTGTCACCACCGGGGACTCACCTGGACCTGCTTACTGTGTTCCACTCCTGGGCATCAGGTAGACCTGTTCACTATGGTCCCGAAGCCGGAATCACATGGACCTGTTGCCTCTGATCTCCACCGGGGCCTCACGTGTACCTGGTAACTCTGGTCCTCACCTGGGCCTCATCTGGACCTAGTGACTCTGGTCCCCACCTGGGCTTCACCTGGATCTGATGACTCTGGTTCCCACCTGGAATTCACCTGGATCTGGTGACCCTGGTCCCCACATGGACCTCACCTGGATCTGGTGACTCTGGTCTTCAGTATGGCCTCACCTGGACCTGGTGTCTCTCATCCCCACTTTGACCTAACTCAGAACTACTGAATCTTGCCCCATCTAGGCCGCACAAAGACCTGGTGACTCTTGTCCCCAGCTATGCCTCAATTCGACCTGATGCATCTGGTCCTCACGGGGGCCTCACATGGACCTGGGAGTCAGCTGGATAGAGTGGCTCTGGTTCCCACAAGGGGCTCACCTGATACTGCTGACTGTGGTCTTATTCTATGCCTCACCAAGACCTAGTGATTCTGTTCCCCATCTGGGACTCCATGGCCATAGTGACTCTGATCCTCACCCAGGCATCATTGGGACCTGGATACTCTATTCCACACTGGGCCTCACTTTGACCAGGGACCTCTGGTCCCATTCTGGGCCTCAAACTAAACTGGCTACTCTGCTTCCCCCTCTGGGACTCACCCTTACCTGGTGACTCGGGTTACCCCTTGGGCTTCACTTGCGCCTGGTGAATCTGGTCCTTAGCTGGTCCGCACTTGGATGTGGTGACTGGTCGCCACCTGGGCCTCACCTGGACTTGGTAAATCCTGTTGCCACCTGCGCCTCACCTGGACCTTGTGACTGTGGTCCCACCTGGACCTCACCGGGATCTGGTGTCTCTGGTTCCCATATGGGGCTCTCCTGGACCTGGTTCCTGTGGTCTCCATCTGACCTCACCTGGAACACAATGACTCTGATCCATATTTCGGCATCTCCTGTACCTGTTGACTCTGGTCCTTACCTGGGCATCATTGGGACCTGAATACTCTCTTATATGTCTTGGCCCCACCTGGCCCTGGTGACTGTGGTCCCACATGGGCCTCACCTGGACAGGTGACTGGTTCCCACAGGGACCTCACCTCGACCTGGTGACTCAGGTCCTCATATGGGCATCATGGGACCTGGTTTCAGTTCCACATCGGGGCCTCACCTGGACCTAGTGATTCTCATCCCCCTCTGGGCCTCAACCTGACGTGGTGACTCTGGTCCCCACCTGGATATCACCAGAACCGTGGGACTCTGGTCCCCCTCTGGGACACACCCGGAGCTGGGGACACTGGTCCTCAGCTGAGCCTCAACAGGACCTGGTGAATCTCCTCCTCACTTAGGCCTCGTCTGGACCTTGTGACTCTTTTCCCACCTGGCAGCAATGGGACATGGTTACTCTGTTCCGCACCTGGGCCTCACATGGACATGATAACTTATCTCCGCACTTTGGCCTCAACTGGTCCTGATGTCCCTAGTCCCCAACCGAGGCCTCAATTTGGACCTGGAGACTGTCGTCCCCACCTGGGTCTCACCTGGACCTGGTGACTCTCGTTCCCACATGAACCACACCTGGACCTGGTGACTGTGGTGTACTTGTAGACTCACATTTACCTGGTGACTCCGGTCCCCACTAGGGCCTCACCTGGATCTGGTGACCTCGGCCTGCAGGTTGGGCCTCACTTGGACCTGGTGAGTGGGGTTGCCACCTGGGCCTCACCCAAACCTGGTGACTGAGGTTCACACGTGGGCCTCTTTGACATGTTAATCTGGTCCTTACCTGGTCCTCTCCCAGACCCGGGGACTCTGCTCACCACCTGGGCCTCACCTGGAGCTGGTGAATCTGGTCCCCATCTGGGCCTCACCCATTCCTGGTGACTTTGTTCGCCACCTGGACCTGATTGTTGTGGACTCCTTCTTGGCCTCACCTGGAACTGGTGACTCTGATCGTATCTCCACGTCACCCAGATCTGGTGACTCTGGTCCTCACCTGGGCATCATTGGTACCTGGTCACTCTGTTCCACACCTGAGCCTCACCTGGACATGATGACTCTGGAACCTCTCTGGGCCTCACCCTGACCTGGTTACCCTTTTCCCCATCTGGATGTCACCTGGTCCAGGGGATTCTGGTACTCCTCTAGGACTCAATCAGATCTGGTTACTGTGATCCTCAACTGGGCCTCAAATGGACCTAGTGAATATGCTCCATCTGGGCCTCATTTGGACTTGGTGACTCTGGTACCTACCTGGGCATCATCGGGACATGTTCCACTGCATGGCCTGCAGGTTGGCCTCACCTGGACCTGAGAACTCTAGTCCCTACCTCGGCATCATCGGGACATGGTTCCACTGCATGGCTTGCAGGTTGGCCTCACTTGTTTCTGGTGAGGGGGGTTGTCACATGGGCCTCACACATGCCTGGTGACACAGGTCCCCACTTGGGCCTCACTTGGACCTGGTGACTCTGGTCCTTACCTGGTCCTCACCCGGAACTCGTAACTCTGTTCACCACCTGGGAATAACCTGGACCTGGTGACTCTGGTCCCCATCTGGATGTCACCTGGACCAGGTGTTTCTGATACCCCTCTAGGCCTCAACCAGAACTGGTGACTCTGGTCCTCAACTGGACCTCACTGGGACCTAGTGAACATGCTCCCCACCTGCGCCTCATCTGGACCTGGTGACTCTGGTTCTACCTGGGCATCATCGGGACCTGGTTACTCTATTCCCCACTGGGACTGACCTGATCCTGGTAACATTGGTCCTGACTTTGGCCTCTTCTGTACTTAGTGACTCTGGCTCCACCTGGGCCTCAGCTGTAACTGGTGACTCTGATCCTAAGCATGGCCTCACCTGACCTGGTGACTGTGGTTCCCATCGGGACCTCACCTGGACCTCATGTCTCTGGTCCAACCTGGGCCTCACCAGGAACTGGTGTCTCAGGTACCATCCTTGGTAGCATCAGGATATGGTTACACTGTTCACTAACAGTGACCCAGCCGGACCTATTAACTCTGGCCTTCACCTGGGCCACACCTGGACTGGTGACACTGGTTCCCACCTGGGTCTCACCTGAACATGGTGAGTCGGATAGCCACCTGGTCCTCACCTGTAACTTGTGATTCTCGTTCCCACATGGACATCATCTGGACCTGGTGGCTGCAGTGTTTCTAGCTTCTCATGTACCTCGTGACTCTGGTCCCCACCAGGGCCTCACCGGGACCTGGTGAGTGTGGTTGCCACCTGCACCTCACCTGGACCTGGTGATTCTGGTCTGCACCTGAGACTACCCTGGATCTGGTGACTGTGGTCCCCACCTGGACATCACCTGGATTTAGGGAATCCGGTCCCCATCTGGGCCTCTCCTGGCCCTGTTGATCAAGGTCTCATTCTGGGCATAATTGGGACCCGCTGACTGTGTTCCACAACTGGACCTCACCTGGACCATGTGACACTGGTTCCCCTCTGGGCCTCACCGTACCCTAGTGACTGTGAACCCACTTTGGCCTGACTTGGACCTCCTGACCCTGGTTGCCACCTGCGCCTGACCTCGAACTGTTGACTCTGGTTCTTTCAAGGGCCTCCCCTGGACCTGGTGATCCTGGTCCCCACCTGGGACTTACCTGGACGTGGTGACCCTTGTCACCACCGGGGACTCACCTGGACCTGCTTACTGTGTTCCACACCTGGGCCACAAGTATACCTGATCACCATGGTCCCCAAGACAGAATCACATGGACCTGTTGCCTCTGATCCCCACCGGGGCCTCACGTGTACCTGGTAACTCTGGTCCTCACCTGGGTATCATCTGGACCTAGTGACTCTCGTCCCCGACCTGGGCTTCACCTGGATCTGGTCACTCTGGTCCCCACCTGGAATTCACCTGGATCTGGTGACTCTGGTCCCCACCTGGACCTCACCTGGATCTGGTGACTCTGGTCCTCAGTATGGCCTCACCTGGACCTAGCGTCTCTCATCCCCACTTTGACCTAACTCAGAACTGCTGAATCTTGCCCCATCTAGGCCGCACCCAGACCTGATGACTCTTGTCCCCAGCTATGCCTCAATTCGACCTGATGAATCTGGTCCTAACGTGGGCCTCACATGGACCTGGGACTCAGCTGCATAGAGTGGCGCTGGTTCCCACAAGGGCCTCCCCTGATACTGGTGACTGTGGTCTTATTCTATGCCTCAACAGGAACTAGTGATTTTGTTCCCCATCTGGGCCTGCATGGCCTTAGTGACTCTGGTCCTCACCCAGGCATCATTCGGACCTGGATACTCTATTCCACACCTGGGCCTCACTTTGACCCGGGATCTCTGGTCCCATTATGGGCCTCAAACTAAACTGGTTACTCTGGTTGCCCCTCTGGGCCTCACCCTTACCTGGTGACTCTAGTCACCCCGTGGGCTTCACTTGGGGCTGGTGAATCTGGACCTTAGCTGGTTTTCACCTGGATGTGGTGACTGGTCGCCACCTGGGCCTCACCTGGACTTGGTAAATCCTGTTGCCACCTGCACCTTACCTTGACCTTGTGACTGTGGTCCCACCTGAACCTCACCTGGACCTGGTGACTGTGGTGTTCTTGTAGACTCACATTTACCTGGAGACTCTGGTCCCCACCTGGATCTGGTGACTCTTGCCTGCAGGTTGTCCTCACCTGGACCTGGTAACTCTAGTCCCTAGATGGGCATCTTCGGGACGTGGTTCCACTGCAAGGCCTGCAGGATGGCCTCACCTGGACCTGGTGAGTGGGGTTACCACTTGGGCCTCACCCATACTAGGTGACACAGGTCCCCACGTGGGTCTAACTTGGATCTGGTGTATCTGGTAATTCTGGTCACCACCTGAGAATCACCTGGACTGGGTGAATCTGGTAAATCTGGTCACCACCTGGGAATCACGTGGACCTGGTGAATCTGGTCCCCATCTGGGCTTCACCCAGTCCTGATGACTTTGTTCCGCACCTGGACCTGATTGCTGTGGACTCCTTCTTGACCTCACCTGGAACTGGTGACTCTGATCCTAACTGGGCCTCACCCAGATATGGTGACTCTGGTCCTCACCTATGGAAAATTATGACCTGGATACTCTCTTCCACACCGGAGTCACACCTGCACATGATGACTCTGGAACCTCTCTAGGCCTCACCCTGACCTGGTGATTCTGGTCCCCATCTGGATTTCACCTGGTCCAGGTGATTCTGGTACCCCTCTAGGGTCAACCAGATCTGGTGACTCTGGTCCTCACCTGGGCCTCACCTGGACCTAGTGAATATAATCCATCTGGGCCTCTTTGGACCTGGAACTCTGGTCCCTACCTGGGCATCATCGGAACATGGTTACTCTGCATTGCCTGCAGGTTGGCCTCACCTGGACCTGGTGAGTGTGGTTGCCACCTGGGTCTCACCCATACCTGGTGACACGGGTCCCCACGTGGGCCACACTTCGACCTGGTGAATCTGGTCCTTACCTGGTCCTCACCCGGAACTGGTAACTCCGGTCATCATCTGGGAATCTCCTGGACCTTGTGAATCTGGTCCCCATCTGGGCCTCCCCAGTCCTGGCGACTTTGTTCCCCACCTGGACCTGATTGCTGTGGACTCCTTCTTGGCCTCACCTGGAACTAGTTACTCTGATCCTAAGTGGGCCTCACATAAATCTGCTGAATCTGGTCTTAACCTGTGGACCATTATGACCTGGATACTCTGTTCCACATCTGAGCCTCACCTGGACATGATGACTCTGGAACCACTCTGGGCCTCACCCTGACCTTGTGACTCTGGTCCCCATTAGGATGTAACCTGGACCAGGGGATTCTGGTACCCCTCTAGGCCTCAACCAGATCTGGTGACTCAGGTCCTCAACTGGGACTCACCTGGACTTAGAGAATATGCTCCATCTTGGCCTCATTTGGACCTGGTGACTCTGGTCCCTAACTGGGCATCATCGGACATGGTTCTACTACATGGCCTGCAGGTTGGCCTCACCTGGAACTGGTGAGTGGGATTGTCACCTGGGGCTCACCCATACCTGGTGACTCAGGTCCCCATGTCGGCCTCTTGGACCTGGTGATTCTGGTCCTTACCTGGTCCTCTCCCAACCTGGGGTCTCTGGTCATCACCTGGGCCTCACCTGGACAAGGTGAATCTTGTCCCCATCTGGGCCTCACCCAGTCCTGTTTACTTTGTTCCGCACCTGGACCTGATTGCTGTGGACTCTTTCTTTGCCTCACCTGGAACTGGTGACTCTGATCCTATCTGCGCGTCACCTAGATCTGGTGACTCTGGTCCTCATCTGGGCATCATTGGTACCTGGTGAGTCTGTTCCACACCTGAGCCTCACCTGGACATGATGACTCTGGAACCTCTCTGGGCCTCACCCTGACCTGGTGACTCTGATTCCCATCTGGATATCACCTTGACCAGGTGATTCTGGTACCCCTCTGGGCCTCAACCAGATCTGGTGACCATGGTCCTCAACTGGGCCTCACCTGGACCTAGTGAATTTGCTCGATCTGGGCCTCATTTGGACCTGGTGACTCTGGTCCCTACCTGGGCATCATCGGGACATGGTTCCACTTCATAGCCTGCAGGTTGGCCTCACCTGGACCTGGTAACTCTGGTTGCTACATGGGAATCATCGGGACACGGTTCCTATGCATGGCCCGAAGGTGGCCTCTCCTGGACCTGGTGAGTGTGGTTGCCATCTGTGCATCACCCATACCTGGGGACACAGGTACCCACTTGGGCCTCACTTGGACCTGGTGAATCTGGTCCTTACCTGGTCCTCAGCCGGAACTGGTAACTCTGGTCACCACCTGGGTATCACCTGGACCTGGTGAATCTGGTCCCCATCTGGGCCTCACCCAGTCCTGGTGACTTTGTTCCCCACCTGGACCTGATTGCTGTGGACTCCTTCTTGGCCTCACCTGGAACTGGTGACTCTGATCCTAACTGGACCTCAACCAATCTGGTGACTCTGGTCCTCACCTGGGGACCATTATGACCTGGATATGCTGTTCCACACCTGAGCCTCACCTGGACATGATAACTTTGCTCCACACTTGGGTCTCAAATGGTCCTGATGACTCTGGTCCCCCTCCTAGGCGTCAATCTGGACCTGGTGACTGTCGTCCCCACCTGGGCCTCACCTGGACCTGGTGAGTGTGGACCCACCTGGGCCTCACCTGGACGAGGTGACTGGTTCCCACAGGGACCTCACCTGGACCTGGTGACTCAGCCCCTCATATGGGCTTCATGGGACCTGGTTTCTCAGTTCCACATCGGGGCCTCACCTGGACCTAGTGATTCTCGTCCCCCTGTGGGCCTCACCCTTTAGTGGTGACTCTGGTCCCCACCTGGATATCACCAGTACGTGGTGACTCTGGGCCCCCTCTGGGACTCAACTGGACCTGGGGAAAGTGGTCCTCAACTGGGCCTCACAGGACTTGGTGAATCTACTCCTCACTTAGGCCTCGTCTGGACCTTGTGACTCTTTTCCCACCTGGCATCAATGGGATATGGTTAATCTGTTCCCCACCTGGGCGTCACCTGGACATGATAAGTTTACTCCACACTTTGGCCTCAACTGGTCCTGATGACTCTGGACCCCCAACTAGGCCTCAATCTGGAACTGATGACTGTGGTCCCCACCAGGGTCTCACCTGGACCTGGTGACTCTCGTTCCCACATGAACAACACTTGGACCTGGTGACTGTGGTGTTCTTGTAGACTCACATTTACCTAGTGAAACAGGTCCCCACTAGGGCTTCACCTGGATCTGGTGACTCTGGCCTGCAGTTTGGCCTCACCTGGACTGTTGAGTGGGGATGCCACCTGGGCCTCACCCATACCTGGTGACTCAGGTCCCTACATGGGCCTCTTGGCCCTGGTGAATCTGGTCCTTACCTGGTCCTTTCCCAGTCCCGGGGACTCTGGGAACCACCTGGGTCTCACGTTGACCTGGTGAATGTGGTCCCCATCTGGGCCTCACGCAGTCCTGTTGACTTTGTTCCCCACCTGGGCCTGATTGCTGTGGACTCATTCTTGGCCTCACCTGGAACTGGTGACTCTGATACTATCTGCGCGTCACCGAGATCTGGTGACTCTGGTCCTACCCTGGGCATCATTGGAACCTGTTGACTCTGTTCCACACCTGAGCCTCACCTGGACATGATGACTCTGGAACCTCTCTGGGCCTCACCCTGACCTGGTGACTCTGGTCTCCATCTGGATGTCACCTGGACCAGGTGATTCGGGTACCCCTCTAGGACTCAACCAGATCTGGTGACTCTGGTCCTCAACTGGGCCTCACTGGGACCTAGTGAATATGCTCCCCAACTGTGCCTCATCTGGACCTGGTGACTCTGGTTCTACCTGGGCATCATCGGGACACGGTTACTGCATTCCGCACTGGGACTGACCTGATCCTTGTAACTCTGGTCCTGATTTGGCCTCTTCTGTACCAGGTGACTCTGGGTCCACCTTCGGTTCACCGGTTCCTGGTGACTCTAATCCTAAGCATGGCCTCAACTAACCTGGTGACTGTGGTTCCCATCGGGACCTCACCTGGACCTCATGACTCTGGTCCAACCTGGGCCTCACCAGGACCTGGTGTCTCTGGTTCCCACCTGGGTAGCATCAGGATCCGGTTACACTGTTCACTAACAGTGACCCAGCCGGACCTATTAACTCTGGTCTTCACCTGGGCCACACCTGTACATGGTGACACTGGTTCCCACCTGGGTCTCACCTGGACATGGTGAGTCGGATCCACAACTGGTCCTACCCTGTAAATGGTGATTCTCGTTCCCACATGGGCATCATGTGGACCTGGTGGCTGCAGTGTTTCTAGCTTCTCATGTACCTCGTGACTCTGGTCCCCACCAGGGACTCACCGGGACCTGTTGAGTGTGGTTGCCACCTGCACCTCACCTGGAGCTGGTGATTCTGGTCTGCACTCGAGACTACCCTGGATCTGCTGACTGTGGTCCCCACCTGGACTTCACCTGGATTTGGGGATTCCGGTCCCCATCTGGGCCTCACCTGGCCGTGTTGATCATGGTCCTCAACTGGGCAAAATTGGGACCCGGAGACTGTGTTCCACAACTGGAACTCACCTGGACCATGTGACTCTGGTCCCCCTCTGGGTCTCACCGTGCCCTAGTGACTGTGAACCCACTTTGGCCTGACTTGGACCTGCTGACCCTGGTTGCCACCTGCGCCTGACCTCGAACTGTTGACTCTGGTTCTTTCAAGGGCCTCCCCTGTACCTAGTGATCCTGGTCCCCAACTGGGCCTCAACTGGACGTGGTGACCCTTGTCACCACCGGGGACTCACCTGGACCTGCTTACTGTGTTCCACACCTGGGCCTCAAGTACACCTGTTGACCATGGTCCCCTTGCACGCCTCACATGGACCTTTTTCCTCTGATTCCCACCGGGTCCTCACGTTTACCTGGTAACTCTGGTCCTCACCTGGGCCTAATCTGGACCTAGTGACTCTGGTCCCCACCTGGACTTCACCTGGATCTGGTGACTCTGGTCCCCACCTGGACCTCACCTGGATCTGGTGACTCTGGTCCTCACTTTGGCCTCACCTGGACCTGGTGTCTCTTGTCCCACTTTGACCAAACTCAGAACTGCTGAATCTTGCCCCACCTAGGCCGCACCCACACCTGGTGACTCTTGTCCCCAACTATGCCTCAATTCGACCTGATGAATCTAGTCCTCACGTGGGCCTCACATGGACCTGGACTCAGCTGGATAGAGTGGCTCTGGCTCCCACAAGGGGCTCACCTGTTACTGCTGACTGTGGTCTTATTCTATGCCTCACCAGTACCTAGTTATTCTGTTCCACATCTGGGCCTGCATGTCGCTAGTGACTCTGGTCCTCACCCAGGCATCATTGGGACCTGGATACTCTATTCCACATCTGGGTCTCACTTTGACCAGGGATTTCTGGTCCCATTCTGGGCCTCAAACTAAATGGTTACCCTGGTTCCCCCCTCTGGTCCTCACCCTTACTTGGTGACTCTGGTCACCCCTTGGGCTTCACTTGGGCCTGGTGAGTCTGGTCTTTAGCTGGTCCTCACCTGGATCTGGTGATTCGTCGCCACCTGGGCCTACCTGGACTTGGTGAATCCTGTTGCCACCTGTGCCTCAAATGGACCTGTGACTGTGGTCCCACCTGGACCTCACCTGGATCTTGTGGCTCTGGTTCCCATATGGGGCTCTCCTTTACCTGGTT
The DNA here is from genome assembly GCF_011100685.1 of Canis lupus familiaris. NCBI lineage: Eukaryota > Metazoa > Chordata > Mammalia > Carnivora > Canidae > Canis > Canis lupus. Next base: position 424,781 of record NW_023330295.1, read on the forward strand.
CCTGTGATCTCCATCTGGCCTCCCATGGAACACAATGACTCTGATCCATATTTGGGCCTCTCCTGGACCTGTTGACTCTGGTCCATCCCTGGGCATCATTAGGACCTGGATACTCTCTTATATACCTGGGCCTCACCTGGACCTGGTGACTGTGGTCCCACCTGGGCCTCACCTGGATGAGGTGACTGGTTCCCACAGGGACCTCTCCTGGACCTGGTGACTCAGGTCCTCATATGGGCATCATGGGACCTGGGTTCTCAGTTCCACATCGGGGCCTCACTTCGACCTAGTGATTCTCGGCCCCTCTGGGCCTCACCCTGACGTGGTGACTCTGGTCCCCACCTGGATATCACCAGAACCGGGTGACTCTGGTCCCCATCTGGGACTCAACCGGACCTGGGGACACTGTTCCTCAACTGGGCCTCAACAGGACGTGGTGAATCTACTCCTCACTTAGGCCTCTTCTGGACCTTGTGACTCTTCCCACCTGGTATCAATGGGAAATGGTTATTCTGTTCCCCACCTGGGCCTCAACTGGACATGATAACTTTGCTCCACACTTTGGCCTCAACTGGTCCTGATGACTCTGGTCCCCCAACCTAGGCCTCAATCTGGAACTGGTGACTGTGGTCCCCACCTGGGTCTCACCTGGATCTGGTGACTCTCGTTCCCACAAGAACCACACCTGGACCTGGTGACTGTGGTGTTCTGGTAGACTCAGATTTACATGGTGACTCTGGTCCCCGCTAGGGCCTCACACGTATCTGGTGACTCTGGCCTGCAGGTTTGCCTCACCTGGACCTGGTGAGTGGGGTCGCCACCTGGGCCTCACCCATACCTGGTGACTCAGGTCCCCACGTGGGCCTCTTCTACCTGGTGAATCTGGTCCTTACTTGGTCCTTTCCTAGACCCGGGGACACTGGTCACCACCTGGGCTTCACCTAGACCTGGTGAATCTGGTCCCCATCTGAGCCTCACCCAGTCCTGGTGACTTTGTTCCCCACCTGGACCTGATTGCTGTGGACTCCTTCTTGGCCTCACCTGGACCTGGTGACTCTGATCCTATCTGCGGGTCACCCAGACCTGGTGACTCTGGTCCTCACCTGGGCATCATTGGTACCTGGTGACTCTGTTCTACACCTGAGCCTCACCTGGACATGATGACTCTGGAACCTCTCTGGGCCTCACCCTTCCCTGGTGACTCTGGTCCCCATCTGGATGTCACCTGGACCAGGTGATTCTGGTACCCCTCTAGGCTTCAACCACATCTGGTGACTCAGGTCCTCAACTGGGCCTCACCTGGACCTAGTGAATATGCTCCATGTGGGCCTCATTTGGACCTGGTGACTCTGGTCCCTACCTTGACATCATAGGGATATGGTTCCACTGCATGGCCTGCAGGTTGGCCTCACCTGGACCTGGTTTCTCTGGTCCCTACCTGGGCATCATCGGGACATGGTTCCACTGCATGGCCTGCAGGTTGGCCTCACCTGGACCTGGTAACTCTGGTCCCTACCTGGGCATCATCGGGACACGGTTCCTCTCCATCGCCTGCAGGTTGGCCTCACCTGGACCTGGTGAGTGGGGTTGCCAATTGTGCCTCACCCATACATGGTGACACAGGTCCCCACGTGGGCCTCAATTGGACCTGGTGAATCTGGTCCTTACCTGGTCCTTCCCCGGAACTGGTAACTCTGGTCACCACCTGGGAATCACCTGGGCCTGGTGAATCTGGTCCCCATCTGGGCCTCACCCAGTCCTGGTGACTTTGTTCCCCACATGGACCTGATTCCTGTGGACGCCTTCTTGGCCTCACCTGGAACTGGTGACTCTGATCCTATCTGTGCGTCACCCAGACCTGGTGAATCTGGTCCTCAACTGGGCATCATTGGTACCTGGTGACTCTTTCCACACCTGATCCTCACTTGGACATGATGACTCTGGAACCTCTCTGGGCCTCACCCTGACCTGGTGACTCTGGTCCCCACTCGATGTCACCTGAACCAGGTGATTCTGGTACCCTTATAGGGCTCAACCAGATCTGGTGACTCTGGTCCTCAACTTGGCCTCACCTTGACCTGGTGAATATGCTCCATCTGGGCCTCATCTGGACATGGTGATTCTGATCCCTACCTCGGCATTACCGGGACATGGTTCCCCTCCATGTCCTGCAAGTGTGCCTCACCTGGACCTGATAACTCTAGACCCCACCTGGGCATCATCAGGACATGGTTCCTCGGCATGGCCTGCAGGTTGGCCTCACTTGGACCTAGTGAGTGGGGTTGTCACCTGAGACTCACCCATGCCTGGTGACACAGGTCCCAACGTGGGCCTCACGTGGACCTGTTGAATCTTGTACTTACCTGGTCCTAACCCGGAACTGGTTAGTCTGGTCCCCACCTGGACTTCACCTGGATTTGGTGACTCTGGTCCCCACCTGGAACTCACCTGTATCTGGTGACTCTGGTCTCAGTTTGGCCTCACATTTACTGGTGTCTCTCGTCCCCACGTTGACCTAACTCAGAACTGCTGAATCTTGCCCCACCTAGGCCGCACCCAGACCTGATGACTCTTGTCCCCAGCTATGCCTCAATTCGACCTGATGAATCTGGTCCTCACGTGGGCCTCACATGGACCTGGGACTCAGCGGGATAGAGTGGCTCTGGTTCCCACAAGGGGCTCACCTGGTACTGGTGACTGTTTTCTTATACTATGCCTCACCAGGACCTAGTGATTCTGTTCCCCATCTGGGCTTTCATGGCCCTAGTGATTCTGGTCCTCACCCAGGCATCATTGGGACCTGGATACTCTATTCCACACCTGGGCCTCACTTTGTCCAGGGACCTCTGGTCCCATTCTGGGCCTCAAACTAAACTGGTTACTCTGGTTACCCCTCGGGGACTCAGCCTTACCTGGTGACTCTCGTCACCCCTTGGGCTTCACTTGGGCCTGGTGAATCTGGTTCTTAGCTGGTCCGCACCTGGATCTGGTGACAGGTCACCACGTGGGCCTCACCTGGACTTGGTGAATCATGTTGCCACCTGCGCCTCACCTGGACCTTGTGACTGTGGTCCGTCCTGGACCTCACCTGGATCTGGTGGATCTGGTTCCCATATGGGGCTCTCCTGGACCTGGTTCCTGTGGTCCATCTGGTCTCACCTGGAACACAATGACTCTGATCCATATTTGGGCCTCTCCTGGACTTGTTGACTCTGGTCCTTACCTGTGCATCATTGGGACCTGGATACTATCTTATATACCTGGACCTCACCAGGACCTGGTGACTGTGGTCCCACCTGGGCCTGACCTGGACGGGGTGACTGGTTCCCACAGGGACATCACCTGGACCTGGTGACTCAGGTCCTCATATGGGCATCATGGGACCTGGATTCTCAGTTCCACATCGGCGCCTCACCTGGACCTAGTGATTCTAGTCCCCCTCTGGGCCTCACCCTGACTTGTGACACTGGTCCCCACCTGGAGATCACCAGAACCGGGTGACACACCCGACCTGGCGACACTGGTCCTCAGCTGGGCCTCAACAGGACCTGGTGAATCTACTCCAAACTTAGGCTTCGTCTGGACCTTGTGACTCTTTTCCCACCTGGCATCAATGGGACATGGTTTACTCTGTTCCCCACTTGGTCCTCACCTTTGACCTGATACTTTGCTGCACACTTGGCCTCAACTGGTCCTGATGACTCTGGTCCCCCCACCTAGGGCCTCAATCTGGACCTGGTGAACTTGTCGTCCCCAACTGGTTCCCAGCTGGATCTGTGACTCCCGTTTTCCACATGACCACACCTGGACCTGGTGACTGTGGTGTTCTTGTAGACTCACATTTACCTTGTGACTCCCGTCCCCACCGGAGCCTCACCTGGATCTGGTGACTCTGGCCTGCAGGCTGGCTCACCTGGACCTGGTGATTGGGGTTGCCACCTGGGACTCACCCATACCTGGTGACTCAGGTCCTCACGTGGGCCTCTTGGACCTGGTGATTGCTGGTCCTTACCTGGTCCTCTCCAGAACCGGGACTCTGGTCACCACCTGGGCCTCACCATGGACCTGTGAATCTGGTCCCCATCTGGCCTCACCCCAGTCCTGGTGACTTTGTTCCCCACCTGGACCTGATTGCTGTGGACTTTTTCCTTTGCCCTCACCTGGACCTGGTGACTCTGATCCTATCTGCCCGTCACCAGATCTGGTGACTCTGGTCCTCACCTGGGCATCATGGTACCTGGTGACTCTGTTCCACAGCTGAGCCTCAGCTGGACATGATGACTCTCGAACCTCTCTGTGCTCACCCTGACCTGGTGACTCTGGTCCCCAATCGATGTCACCTGAACCAGGTGATTCTTGTACCCTTATAGGGCTCAACAGATCTGGTGACTCTGGTCCTCAACTGGGCCTCACCTGGACCTAGTGAATATGCTCCTCTGGGCCTCAGTTTAGAACGCTGGTGACTCTGGTACCTACGTGGGCACCATCGGGACATGGTTCCACTGCATGGCCTGCAGGTTGGCCTCACCTGGACCTGGTAACTCTGGTCCCTACCTGGACATCATCGGGACACGGTTCCTCTGCATGGCCAGCATGTTGGCCTCAGCCGGACCTGGTGAGTGGGGTTGCCACCTGGGGCTCACAAATACCTGGTGACACAGGTCCCCACGTGGGCCTCACTTGGACCTGGTGAATATGGTCCTTACCTGGTCCTCCCCCGGACCTGGCTAACCCTGGTCACCACCTGGGAATCAACTGGACCTGGTTGATTCTGGTCCCCATCTGGGCCTCACCCAGTCCTGTTGACTTTCTTCCCCACCTGGACCTGATTGCTGTGGACTTCCTCTTCTGTCCCTCAACTGGAACTGTTGACTCTGATCCTAACTGGGCCTCACCCAGATCTGGTGACTCTGGTCCTCACCTGTGGACCATTATGACCTGGATACTCTGTTCCACACTTGAGCCTCACCTGGACATGCTGACTCTGGATCCCGTCTGGGCCTACCCCTGACATGGTGACTCTGGGTCCCCGTCTGGATGTTCACCTAGACAGGTGAATCTGGAAACCCTCTAGGCCTCAACTTGTCCTGGTGACTCTGGGCCTCAACTGGGCCTCACCGGGGACCCTAGTGAACATGCTCCACCTGGCTCATCTGGGACCTGGTGACTCTGGTTCTACCTGGGCATCACCCGGGACATGGTTACTCTATTCCCCCACTGGGACAGACCTGATCCTTGGTAACTCTGGTCCTGACGTTGGCATCTTCTGTACCAGGTGACTCTGGCTCAAACCTGGGTCTCACCAGTACTAGTGACCTCTGATCCAAAGCATGGCCTCACCTGACCGGTTGTGGTGACTGTGGTTCTCATCGGACCTCACCTGGACCCTCAGGTCCTGGTCCCACCTGGGCCTCACCAGAACTGGTGTCTCTGGTACCCACCTGGGTAGCATCAGGAATATGGTTACAACTGTTTCACTATCAGTGACCAGCCGGACCTATTACTCTGGTCTTCACTGGGCCACAACTGGACATGGTGACACTGGTTCCCACTATGGGTCTTCTCACCTGGACATTGTGAGTCGGATCCCCACCTGGTCCTCACTGGTAACTGGTGGATTCTCGTTCCCAAATGTACATCATGTGGTCCTGGTGGCTTCGCAGTGTTCTAGATTCTCATTTACCTCGTGACTCTGGTCCCCACCAGGGCCTCACGGGACCTGGTGAGTTTGGTTGCCACCTGCACCTCACCTGCACCTGATGATTCTGGTCTGCACTGAGACTACACTGGATATGGTGATGTGGTCCCCACCTCGGCTTCACTGCTTTGGGGACTCAGGTCCCCATCTGGGCCTCACCTGGCCCTGTTGACCATGGTCCTCAACCTGGCAAACCTGCGACCCGGTGACTGTGTTCCACAACTGGACCTGAACTGGACCAGGTGACTTTGGTCCCACTCAGGGTATCACCGTGCCGTAGTGACTGTGAACCCCACTTTGGCTTGACTTGAACCTTCTGACCCGGTTGCCACCTGTCTGATTTCGAACTGTGACTGTGGTTCTTTCAAGGGCCTCCCCTGTACCTGTGATCCTGGTGCCCACCTGGGCCTCACCTGGACGTGGTGACTCTTGTCACCACCGGGGACTCACCTGGACCTGCTTACTGTGTTCCACACCTGGGCCTCAAGTAGTCCTGTTGACCATGATCCCCAAGCCGGCCTCACATGGACCTGTTGTCTCTGATCCCCAGCTGGGCCTCACGTGTACTGGTAACTCTGGTCCCCACCTGGGTCTCACCTGGACCTAGTGACTCTGGTCCCCACCTGGACTCACCTGGATCTGGTGACTCTGGTCCCCACCTGGAATTCACCTGGATCTGGTGACCCTGGTCCCCACATGGACCTCACCTGGATCTGGTGACTCTGGTCCTCAGTATGGCCTCACCTGGACCTGGTGTCTCTCATCCCCACTTTGACCTAACTCAGAACTACTGAATCTTGCCCCATCTAGGCCGCACCCAGACCTGATGACTCTTTCCCCAGCTATGCCTCAATTCGACCTGATGAATCTGGTCCTCACGGGGCCTCACATGGACCTGGGACTCAGCTGGATAGAGTGGCTCTGGTTCCCACAAGGGCTCACCTGATACTGCTGACTGTGGTCTTATTCTATGCCTCACCAGACCTAGTGATTCTGTTCCCCATCTGGGACTGCATGGCCATAGTGACTCTGGTCCTCACCCAGGCATCATTGGGACCTGGATACTCTATTCCACACTGGGCCTCACTTTGACCAGGGACCTCTGGTCCCATTCTGGGCCTCAAACTAAACTGGTTACTCTGCTTCCCCTCTGGGACTCACCCTTACCTGGTGACTCTGGTTACCCCTTGGGCTTCACTTGCCTGGTGAATCTGGTCCTTAGCTGGTCCGCACCTGGATGTGGTGACTGGTCGCCACCTGGGCCTCACCTGGACTTGGTAAATCCTGTTGCCACCTGCGCCTCACCTGGACCTTGTGACTGTGGTCCCACCTGGACCTCACCGGGATCTGGTGTCTCTGGTTCCCATATGGGGCTCTCCTGGACCTGGTTCCTGTGGTCTCCATCTGACCTCACCTGGAACACAATGACTCTGATCCATATTTGGGCGTCTCCTGGACCTGTTGACTCTGGTCCTTACCTGGGCATCATTGGGACCTGATACTCTCTTATATGTCTTGGCCCCACCTGGCCCTGGTGACTGTGGTCCCACATGGGCCTCACCTGGACAGGTGACTGGTTCCCACAGGGACCTCTCCTGGACCTGGTGACTCAGGTCCTCATATGGGCATCATGGGACCTGGTTTCTCAGTTCCACATCGGGGCCTCACCTGGACCTAGTGATTCTCGTCCCCCTCTGGGCCTCACCTGATGGTGACTCTGGTCCCCACCTGGATATCACCAGAACCGGGGACTCTGGTCCCCCTCTGGGACACACCCGGAGCTGGGGACACTGGTCCTCAGCTAGCCTCAACAGGACCTGGTGAATCTCCTCCTCACTTAGGCCTCGTCTGGACCTTGTGACTCTTTTCCCACCTGGCAGCAATGGGACATGGTTACTCTGTTCCGCACCTGGGCCTCACATGGACATGATAACTTATCTCCGCACTTTGGCCTCAACTGGTCCTGATGACCTGGTCCCCCACCAGGCCTCAATTTGGACCTGGAGGCTGTCGTCCCCACCTGGGTCTCACCTGGACCTGGTGACTCTCGTTCCCACAGAACCACACCTGGACCTGGTGACTGTGGTGTACTTGTAGACTCACATTTACCTGGTGACTCCGGTCCCCACTAGGGCCTCACCTGGATCTGGTGACTCTGGCCTGCAGGTTGGCCTCACTTGGACCTGGTGAGTGGGGTTGCCACCTGGGCCTCACCCAAACCTGGTGACTCAGGTCCCACGTGGGCCTCTTTGACCTATTAATCTGGTCCTTACCTGGTCTCTCCCAGACCCGGGGACTCTGCTCACTACCTGGGCCTCACCTGGGCTGGTGAATCTGGTCCCCATCTGGGCCTCACCCATTCCTGGTGACTTTGTTCGCCACCTGGACCTGATTTTTGTGGACTCCTTCTTGGCCTCACCTGGAACTGGTGACTCTGATCGTATCTGCACGTCACCCAGATCTGGTGACTCTGTCCTCACCTGGGCATCATTGGTACCTGGTCACTCTGTTCCACACCTGAGCCTCACCTGGACATGATGACTCTGGAACCTCTCTGGGCCTCACCCTGACCTGGTGACTCTGGTCCCCATCTGGATTCACCTGGTCCAGGGATTCTGGTACTCCTCTAGGACTCAACAGATGGTGACTGTGATCCTCAACTGGGCCTCACCTGCCTAGTGAATATGCTCCATCTGGGCCTCATTTGGACCTGGTGACTCTGATCCCTACCTGGCCATCATCGGGACATGTTCCACTGCATGGCCTGCAGGTTGGCCTCACCTGGACCTGAGAACTCTAGTCCCTACCTCGGCATCATCTGGACATGGTTCCTCTGCATGGCTTGCAGGTTGGCCTCACCTGTACCTGGTGAGGGGGGTTGTCACATGGGCCTCACACATGCCTGGTGACACAGGTCCCCACTTGGGCCTCACTTGGACCTGGTGACTCTGGTCCTTACCTGGTCCTCACCCGGAACTCGTAACTCTGTTCACCACCTGGGAATAACCTGGACCTGGTGACTCTGGTCCCCATCTGGATGTCACCTGGACCAGGTGTTTCTGGTACCCTCTAGCCTCAACCAGAACTGGTGACTCTGGTCCTCAACTGGGCCTCACTGGGACCTAGTGAACATGCTCCCCACCTGCGCCTCATCTGGACCTGGTGACTCTGGTTCTACCTGGGCATCATCGGGACCTGGTTACTCTATTCCCCACTGGGACTGACCTGATCCTGTAACATGGTCCTGACTTTGGCCTCTTCTGTACTTAGTGACTCTGGCTCCACCTGGGCCTCAGCTGTAACTGGTGACTCTGATCCTAAGCATGGCCTCACCTGACCTGGTGACTGTGGTTCCCATCGGGACCTCACCTGGACCTCATGTCTCTGGTCCAACCTGGGCCTCACCAGGACCTGGTGTCTCAGGTACCATCCTTGGTAGCATCAGGATATGGTTACACTGTTCACTAACAGTGACCCAGCCGGACCTATTAACTCTGGTCTTCACCTGGGCCACACCTGGACATGGTGACACTCGTTCCCACCTGGGTCTCACCTGGACATGGTGAGTCGTATCCCCACCTGGTCCTCACCTGTAACTGGTGATTCTCGTTCCCACATGGACATCATCTGGACCTGGTGGCTGCAGTGTTTCTAGCTTCTCATGTACCTCGTGACTCTGGTCCCCACCAGGGCCTCACCGGGACCTGGTGAGTGTGGTTGCCACCTGCACCTCACCTGGACCTGTTGATTCTGGTCTGCACCTGAGACTACCCTGGATCTGGTGACTGTGGTCCCGACCTGGACATCACCTGGATTTAGGGACTCCGGTCCCCATCTGGGCCTCACCTGGCCCTGTTGATCAAGGTCTCATCTGGGCAAAATTGGGACCCGGTGACTGTGTTCCACAACTGGACCTCACCTGGACCATGTGACTCTGGTTCCCCTCTGGGCCTCACCGTACCCTAGTGACTGTGAACCCCTTTGGCCTGACTTGGACCTGCTGACCCTGGTTGCCACCTGCGCCTGACCTCGAACTGTTGACTCTGGTTCTTTCAAGGGCCTCCCCTGGTCCTGGTGATCCTGGTCCCCACCTGGGACTTACCTGGACGTGGTGACCCTTGTCACCACCGGGGACTCACTTGGACCTGCTTACTGTGTTCCACACCTGGGCCACAAGTATACCTGATCACCATGGTCCCCAAGACAGAATCACATGGACCTTTGCCTCTGATCCCCACCGGGGCCTCACGTGTACCTGGTAACTCTGGTCCTCACATGGGTCTCATCTGGACCTAGTGACTCTCGTCCCCACCTGGGCTTCACCTGCATCTGGTCACTCTGGTCCCCACCTGGAATTCACCTGGATCTGGTGACTCTGGTCCCCACCTGGACCTCACCTGGATCTGGTGACTCTCGTCCTCATTGGCCTCACCTGGACCTAGGTGTCTCTCATCCCCACTTTGACCTAACTCAGAACTGCTGAATCTTGCCCCATCTAGGCCGCACCCAGACCTGATGACTCTTGTCCCCAGCTATGCCTCAATTCGACCTGATGAATCTGGTCCTAACGTGGGCCTCACATGGACCTGGGACTCAGCTGCATAGAGTGGCTCTGGTTCCCACAAGGTCCCCTGATACTGGTGACTGTGGTCTTATTCTATGCCTCACCAGGACTAGTGATTTTGTTCCCCATCTGGGCCTGCATGGCCTTAGTGACTCTGGTCCTCACCCAGGCATCATTCGGACCTGGATACTCTATTCCACACCTGGGCCTCACTTTGACCCGGGATCTCTGGTCCCATTATGGGCCTCAAACTAAACTGGTTACTCTGGTTGCCCCTCTGGGCCTCACCCTTACCTGGTGACTCTAGTCACCCCGTGGGCTTCACTTGGGGGTGGTGAATCTGGACCTTAGCTGGTTTTCACCTGGATCTGGTGACTGGTCGCCACCTGGGCCTCACCTGGACTTGGTAAATCCTGTTGCCACCTGCACCTTACCTGGACCTTGTGACTGTGGTCCCACCTGAACCTCTCCTGGATCTGGTGGCTCTGGTTCCCATATGGGGCTCTCCTGGACCTGGTTCCTGTGGTCTCCATCTGGACTCACCTGGAACACAATGACTCTGATCCATATTTGGGCCTCTCCTGAACCTGTTGACTCTGGTCCTTACCTGGGCATCATTGGGACCTGGATACTCTCTTATATACCTGGGCCTCACCTGGACCTGGTGACTGTGGTCCCACCTGGGCCTCACCTGGACGGGGTGACTGGTTCCCGCAGGGAACTCACCTGGACCTGGTGACTCAGGTCCTCATATGGGCATCATGGGACCTGGTTTCTCATTTCCACATCGGGACCTCATCTGGACCTAGTGACTCTCGTCCCCCTCTGGGCCTCACCATGACGTGGTGACTCTTGTCCCCACCTGGATATCACCAGAACCGGGTGACTCTGGTCCCCCTGGGACTCACCCGGAGCTGGGGACACTGGGCCTCAACTGGCCTCAACAGGACCTGGTGAATCTACTCCTCACTTAGGCCTCATCTGGACCTTGTGACTCTTTTCCCACCTGGCATCAATAGGACACGGTTACTCTGTTCCCCACCTGGGCCTAACCTGGACACGATAACTTTGCTCCACACTTTGGCCTCAAATGGTCCTGATGACTCTCGTCCCCCCACCTAGGCCACAATCTGGACCTGGTGACTGTGGTCCCCACCAGGTTCTCACCTGGACCTGGTGACTCTCGTTCCCACAGGAACCACCCTGGACCTGGTGACTGTGGTGTTCTTGTAGACTCACATTTACCTGGAGACTCTGGTCCCCACCTGGATCTGGTGACTCTTGCCTGCAGGTTGTCCTCACCTGGACCTGGTAACTCTAGTCCCTAGAGGGCATCTTCGTTACGTAGTTCCACTGCAAGCCATGCAGGATGGCCTCACCTGACCTGGTGAGTGGGGTTACCACTTGGGCCTCACCCATACCTAGGTGACACAGGTCCCCACGTGGTTTAACTGGATCTGGTGTATTGGTAATTCTGGTCAACCTTCTGAGAATCACCCTGGACTTGGTGATCTGGTAAATTCTTTGGTCACCACCTGGGAATCACGTGGACCTGGTGAATCTGGTCCCCCATCTGGGCTTCACCCAGTCCTGATGACTTTTGTCCCCACCTGGACCTGATTGCTGTGGACTCTCTGACCTCACCTGGAAACTGGTGACTCTGATCCTAACTGGGCCTCACCCAGATCTGGTGACTCTGGTCCTCACCTATGGACAATTATGACCTGGATACTCTCTTCCACACCGGAGTCACACCTGCACATGATGACTCTGGAACCTCTCTAGGCCTCACCCTGACCTGGTGACTCTGGTCCCCATCTGGATTTCACCTGGTCCAGGTGATTCTGGTACCCCTCTAGGGTCAACCAGATCTGGTGACTCTGGTCCTCACATGGGCCTCACCTGGACCAAGTGAATATAATCCATCTGGGCCTCATTTGGACCTGGAACTCTGGTCCCTACCTGGGCATCATCAGAACATGGTTACTCTGCATTGCCTGCAGGTTGGCCTCACCTGGACCTGGTGAGTGTGGTTGCCACCTGGGTCTCACCCATACCTGGTGACACGGGTCCCCACGTGGGCCACACTTCGACCTGGTGAATCTGGTCCTTACCTGGTCCTCACCCGGACTGGAACTGGTAACTCCGGTCATCATCTGGGAATCTCCTGGACCTTGTGAATCTGGTCCCCGTCTGGGCTCTCCCAGTCCTGGCGACTTTGTTCCCCACCTGGACCTGATTGCTGTGGACTCCTTCTTGGCCTCACCTGGAACTAGTTACTCGATACTAAGGTGGGCCTCACATAAATCTGCTGAATCTGGCTCTTAACCTGTGGACCATTATGACCTGGATACTCTGTTCCACATCTGAGCCTCACCTGGACATGATGACTCTGGAACCACTCTGGGCCTCACCCTGACCTTGTGACTCTGGTCCCCATTAGGATGTAACCTGGAACAGGTGATTCTGGTACCCCTCTAGGCCTCAAACAGATCTGGTGACTCTGGTCCTCAACTGGGACTCACCTGACTTAGAGAATATGCTCCATCTTGGCCTCATTTGGACCTGGTGACTCGGGGTCCCTACCTGGGCAACATCGGGACATGGTTCCACTACCTGGCCTCGGCAGGTTGGCCTCACCTGGAACTGGTGAGTGGGATTGCACCTGTGGGCTCACCCATACCTGGGTGACTCAGGTTCCAACGTCGCGCCTCTTGGACCTGGTGATTCTCGGTCCTACCTGGTTTTTTTTTTTTTTTTCTTTTTTCCTTCTTCCCAACATGGGGTCTATGGTCATCACCTGGGCCTCACCTGGACAAGGTGAATCTTGTCCCCATCTGGGCCTCACCCGTCCTGTTTACTTGTTACGCACCCTGGAGCTGATTGCTGTGGACTCTCTCTTTGCCTCACCCTGGAACTATGTGACTCTGGTACCTCTCTGGGCCTCACCCTGACCTGGTGACTCTGGTCCCCATCTGGATGTCACCTGGACCAGGTGATTCTGGTACCCCTCTAGGCCTCAACCAGATCTGGTGACTCTGGTCCTCAAATGGGCCTCACTTGGACCTAGTGAATATACTCGATCTGGGCCTCATATGGAGCTGGTGACTCTGGTCCCTACCTGGGCTTCATCGGGACACGGTTCCTCTGCATGGCCTGCAGGTTGGCCTCACCTGGACCTGGTAACTCTGATCCCTACCTGGGCTTCATCGGGACACGGTTCCTCTGCATGGCCTGCAGGTTGGCCTCACCTGGACCTGGTGAGTGGGGTTGCCACCAGGGCCTCACCCATACCTGGTGACACAGGTCCCCCCGTGGGCCTCACTTGGACCTGGTGAATCTGGTACCTACCTGGTCCTCACCCAGAACTGGTAACTCTGGTCACCACCTGGGAATCACCTGGACCGGGTGAATCTGGTCCCCATCTGGGCTTTCATGGCCCTAGTGAATCTGGTCCTCACCCAGGCATCATTGGGACCTGGATACTCTATTCCACACCTGGGCCTCACTTTGTCCAGGGACCTCTGGTCCCATTCTGGGCCTCAAACTAAACTGGTTACTCTGGTTCCCCCTCGGGACCTCACCCTTACCTGTTGACTCTCGTCACCCCTTGGGCTTCACTTGGGCCTGGTGAATCTGGTTCCTAGCTGGTCCGCACCTGGATCTGGTGACAGGTCACCATGGGCCTCACCTGGACTTGGTGAATCATGTTGCCACCTGCGCCTCACCTGGACCTTGTGACTGTGGTCCCTCCTGGACCTCACCTGGATCTGGTAGATCTGGTTCCCATATGGGGCTCTCCTGGACCTGGTTCCTGTGGTCTCCATCTGGTCTCACCTGGAACACAATGACTCTGATCCATATTTGGACCTCTCCTGGACTTGTTGACTCTGATCCTTACCTGTGCATCATTGGGACCTGGATACTATCTTATATACCTGGACCTCACCAGGACCTGGTGACTGTGGTCCCACCTGGGCCTCACCTGGACGGGGTGACTGGTTCCCACAGGGACATCACCTGGACCTGGTGACTCAGGTCCTCATATGGGCATCTTGGGACCTGGTTTCACAGTTCCACATCGGGGCCTCACCTGGACCTAGTGATTCTCGTCCCCCACTGGGCCTCACCCTGACTTGTGACACTGGTCCCTACCTGGATATCACCAGAACCGGGTGACACACCCGGAGCTGGGGACACTGGTCCTCAGCTGGGCCTCAACAGGACCTGGTGAATCTACTCCAAACTTAGGCTTCGTCTGGACCTTGTGACTCTTTTCCCACCTGGCATCAATGGGACATGGTTACTCTGTTCCCCACTGGTCCTCACCTTGACATAACTTTGCTGCACACTTTGGCCTCAACTGGTCCTGATGACTCTCGTCCCCCAACCTAGGCCTCAATCTGGACCTGGTGACTTGTCGTCCCCAACTGATTCTCAGCTGGATCTGGTGACTCCTGTTCCCACATGAACCACACCTGGACCTGGTGACTGTGGTGTTCTTGTAGACTCACATTTACCTTGTGACTCCCATCCCCACCGGGCCTCACCTGGATCTGGTGACTCTGGCCTGCAGGCTGGCCTCACCTGGACCTGGTGATTGGGGTTGCCACCTGGGCCTCACCCATACCTGGTGACTCAGGTCCCCGTGGGCCTCTTGGACCTGGTGATTCTGGTCCTTACCTGGTCCTCTCCCAGAACCGGGGACTCTGGTCACCACCTGGGCCTCACCTGGACCTGGTGAATCTGGTCCCCACCTGGCCTCACCCAGTCCTGGTGACTTTGTTCCCCACCATGGACTGATTGCTGTAGACTCTTTCTTGGCCTCACCTGGACCTGGTGACTCTGACCTATCTGCGCGTCACCAGATCTGGTGACTCTGGTCCTCACCCTGGCATCATTGGTACCTGGTGACTCTGTTCGACACCTGAGCCCTCAGATGGACATGATGACTCTCGAACATCTCTGTGCCTCACCCTGACCTGGGACTCTGGTCCCCATCTGTATGTCACTGGGACCAGGGGATTCTGGTACCCCCTCTAGGCCCTCAACCAGATCTGGTGATCTAGGTCCTAACTGGGCCCTCACCTAGGACTAGTGAATATGCCTCCATCTGTGGCCTCATTGGAGCCTCGTTGCCTATGGTACCTACGTGGGCACCATCGGGGACATGGTTTCCACTGCATGGCATGCAGGTTGGCCTCACCTGGACCTGGTAACTCTCGGTCCCTACCTGGACATCATGGGACACGGTTCCCTGCATGGCCAGCATGTTGGCCTCAGCGGACCTGGTGAGTGGGGTTGCCACCTGGGGCTCACAAATACCTGGTGACACAGGTCCCCACGTGGGCCTCACTTGGACCTGGTGATTCTGGTCCCCATCTGGGCCTCACCCAGTACTGTTGACTTTCTTCCCCACCTGGACCTGATTGCTGTGGACTCCTTCTTGGCCTCAACTGGAACTGTTGACTCTGATCCTAACTGGGCCTCACCCAGATCTGGTGACTCTGCTACTCACCTGTGGACCATTATGACCTGGATACTTTGTTCCACACCTGAGCCTCACCTGGACATGCTGACTCTGGATCCCCTCTGGGCCTCACCCTGACATGGTGACTCTGGTCCCCGTCTGGATGTCACCTAGACCAGGTGAATCTGGAAACCCTCTAGGCCTCAACTTGTCCTGGTGACTCTGGGCCTCAACTGGGCCTCACCGGGACCTAGTGAACATGCTCCCCACCTGCGCCTCATCTGGACCTGGTGACTCTGGTTCTACCTGGGCGTCACCGGGACATGGTTACTCTATTCCCCACTGGGACAGACCTGATCCTGGTAACTCTGGTCCTGACGTTGGCATCTTCTGTACCAGGTGACTCTGGCTCAAACCTGGGTCTCACCAGTAACTGGTGACTCTGATCCAAAGCATGGCCTCACCTGACCTGGTGTCTGTGGTTCTCATCGGACCTCACCTGGACCTCATGTCTCTGGTCCCACCTGGGCCTCACCAGGACCTGGTGTCTCTGGTACCCACCTGGGTAGCATCAGGATATGGTTACACTGTTCACTATCAGTGACCCAGCCGGACCTATTAACTCTGGTCTTCACCTGGGCCACAACTGGACATGGTGACACTGGTTCCCACATGGGTCTCACCTGGACATGTGTCGGATCCCCACCTGGTCCTCACCTGTAACTGGTGATTCGTTCCCACATGGACATCATGTGGACCTGGTGGCTGCAGTGTTTCTAGCTTCTCATGTACCTCGTGATTCTGGTCCCTACCAGGGCCTCACCGGGACCTGGTGCGTGTGGTTGCCACCTGCACCTCACCTGGACCTGATGATTCTGGTCTGCACGTGAGACTACCCTGGATATGGTGATGTGGTCCCCACCTGGCTTCACCTGCTTTGGGGACTCGGTCCCCATCTGGGCCTCACCTGGCCCTGTTGACCATGGTCCTCAACCTGGCAAAATGCGACCCGGTGACTGTGTTCCACAACTGGACCTCAACTGGACCACGGACTCTGGTCCCCTCAGGGTCTCACCGTGCCCTAGTGACTGTGAACCCCACTTTGGCCTGACTGGAACCTTGACCCTGGTTGCCACTGTGTCTGATCGAACTGTTGACTGTGGTTCTTTCAAGGCCTCCCCTGTACATGGTGATCCTGGTCCCCCGGGCCTCACCTGGACGTGGTGACTCTTGCCACCACCGGGGCTCACCTGGACCTGCTTACTGTGTTCCACACCTGGGCCTCAATAGACCTGTTGACCATGGTCCCCAACCGGCCTCACATGGACCTGTTGCTCTGATCCCCACTGGGCCTCACGTGTACTGGTAACTCTGGTCCCCACCTGTGTTCATCTGGACCTAGTGACTCTGGTCCCCACCTGGACTCACCTGGATCTGGTGACTCTGGTCCTCACTTTGGCCTCACCTGGACCTGGTGTCTCTCGGCCCCACTTTGACCTATATCAGAACTGCTGAATCTTGCCCCACCTAGGCCGCACCCAGACCTGGTGACTCTTGTCCCCAGCTATGCCTCAATTCGACCTGATGAATCTGGTCCTCACGTGGGCCTCCCATGGACCTGGGACTCAGCTGGTTGAGTGGCTCTGGTTCCCACAAGGGGCTCACCTGATACTACTGAGTGTGGTCTTATTCTATGCCTCACCAGGACCTAGTGATTCTGTTCCCCATCTGGGCCTGCATGGCCCTAGTGACTCTGGTCCTCACCCAGGCATCATTGGGACCTGGATACTCTATTCCACACCTGGGCCTCACTTTGAACAGGGACCTTTGGCGCATTCTGGGCCGCAAACTAAACTGGTTACTCTGGTTCCCCCTCTGGGCCTCACCCTTACCTGGTGACTCTGGTCACCCCTTGGGCTTCACATGGGCCTGGTGAATCTGGTACTTAGCTGGTCCTCACCTGGATCTGGTGACTGGTCGCCACCTGGGCCTCACCTGGCCTAGGTGAACCCTGGTGCCAATAGCGCCTCACCTGGACCTTGTAAATGTGGTCCCACGTGGACCTCACCTCGATCTGGTGTCTCTGGTTCCCATATGGGGCTCTCCTGGACCTGGTTCCTGTGGTCTCCATCTGGCCTCACCTGGAACACAATGACTCTGATCCATATTTGGGCCTCTCATGGACCTGTTGACTCTCGTCCTTACCTGGGCATCATTGGACCTGGATACTCTCTTATATACCTGGGCCTCACCTGGACCTGATGACTGTGGTCCCACCTGGGCCTCACCTGGATGAGGTCACTGGTTCCCACAGGGACCTCACCTGGACCTGGTGAGTCAGGTCCTCAAATGGGCATCATGGGACCTGGTTTCTCAGTTCCACATCGGGGCTTCACCTGGACCTAGTGATTCTCGTCCCCGTCTGGGCCTCACCCTGACGTGGTGACTCTGGTCCCCACCTGGATATCACCAGAACCGGGTGACTCTGTTCCCCCTGGGACTCACCCGGAGCTGGTGACACTGGTCCTCAACTGGGCCTCAAAAGGACCTGGTGAATCTACTCCTCACTTAGGCCTCATCTGGACCTTGTGACTCTTTTTCCCCTGGCATCAATGGGACATGGTTACTCTGTTCCCCACCTGGGCCTCACTTGGACATGATAAATTTGCTGCACACTTTGGCCTCAAATGGTCCTGATGACTCTGGTCCCCCCACGTAAGCCACAAACTGCACCTGGTGACTGTGGTCCCCACCTGGGTCTCACCTGGACCTGGTGACTCTGGCCTGCAGGTTGGCGTCACCTGGACCTGGTAAGTGGTGTTGCCACCTGGGCCTAACCCATAACTGGTGACTAATTCCCCACGTGGGTCTCTTGAACCTGGTGAACCTGTCCTTACCTGGTCCTCTCCCAGACCCAGGGACTCTGCTCAACACCTGGGCCTCACCTGGACCTGGTGAATCTGGTCCCCATCTGGGCCTCACCCAGTCCTGGTGACTTTGTTCCCCACCTGGACCTGATTTCTGTGGACTCTTTCTTGGCCTCACCTGGATTTGTGACTCTGATCCTATCTGCGCGTCACCCAGATCTGGTCACTCTGGTCCTCACCTGTGGACCATTATGACCTGGATACTCTGCTCCACACCTGAGACTCACCTGGACATGATGACTCTGGATCCCCTCTGGGCCTCACCCTGACATGGTGACGCTAGTCCCCTTCTGGATATCACCTAGACCAGGTTAACCTGGTTCCCCTCTAGGCCTCAACTTGACCTGGTGACTCTGATCCTCAACTGGGCCTCAACAGGACCTAGTGAACATGCTCCCCACCTGCGCCTCATCTGGACCTGGTGACTCTGGTTCTCCCTGGGCATCATCGGGACATGGTTACTCTATTCCCCACTGGGACTGACCTGATCCTGGTAACTCTGCTCCTGACTTTGGCCTCTTCTTTACCAGGTGACTCTGGTCCACCTGGGCCTAACCTGTAACTGGTGACTCTGATCCTAAGCATGGCCTCACCTGACCTGGTGACTGTGGTTCCCATGGGACCTCACCTGGACCTCATGTCTCCGGTCCCACCTGAGCCTCACCAGGACCTGGTGTCTCTGTACCCCTGGTAGCATCAGGATATGGTTACACTGTTCACTAACAATGACCAGCCGGACCTATTAACTCTGGTCTTCACCTGGGCCACACTGGACATGGTGACACTGGTTCCCACCTGGGTCTCACCTGGACATGGAGTCAGTCCCCAATGGTCCTCCCTGTAACTGGTGATTCTCGTTCCCACATGGACATCATGGGACCTTTTGGCTGTGTGTTTCTAGCTTCTCATGTACCTCGTGGCTCTGGTCCCCACCAGGGCCTAACCGGGACCTGGTGTGTGGTTGCCACCTGCACCTGACCTGGACGTGGTGATTCTGGTCTGAACCGAGACTACCCTGGATCTGGTGACTGTGGTCCCCACCTGGCTTCACCTGGATTTGGGGCTCCGGTCCCCATCTGGGCCTACCTGGCCAGTTGACCTGGTCCTCAACTGGGCAAAATTGGGACCCGGTGACTGTGTTCCACAACTGGACCTCACCTGGACCAGGTGACTCTGGTCCCCTCTGGGTCTCACCGTGCCCTAGTGCTGGAACCCCACTTTGGCCTGACTTGGACCTGCTGACCCTGGTTGCCACCCCTGCGCCTGACGAACTGTGACTCTGGTTCTTTTAAGGGCCTCCCCTGTACCTGGTGATCCTGGTCCCCACCTGGGCCTCACCTGGACGTGGTGACTCTTGTCACCACCGGGGACTCACCTGAACCTGGTTACTGTGTCCCACACATGGGCCTCAAGTAGACCTGTTGACCATGGTCCCCAAGCCGGCCTCACATGGACCTGTTGCCTCTGATACTACCACGCCTCACGTGTACCTGGTAACTCTGGTCCTCACCTGGGCCTCATCTGCACCTAGTGACTCTGGTCCACACCTGGGCTTCACCTCGATCTGGTGACTCTGGTCCCCACCTGGACTTCACCTGGATCTGTTGACTCTGGTCCCCCTGGACCTCTCTGGTCCTGGTGACTCTCTTTCCAACATGGACCTCACATGGATCTGGTGACTCTGGTCCTCAGTTTGGACTCACCTGGAACTGGTGTCTCTCGTCCCCTTTGACCTAACTCAGAACTGCTGAATCTTGCCCCACCTAGGCCGCACCCAGACCTGGTGACTCTTGTCCCCAGCTATGCCTCATCGACCTGATGAATCTGGTCCTCACGTGGGCCTTACATGGACCTGGGACTCAGCTGGATAGAGTGGCTCTGGTTCCCACAAAGGGCTCACCTGATACTGTGACTGGGGTCTTTTCTATGCCTCACCAGGACCTACTGATTCTGTTCCCCATCTGGGCCTGCATGGCCCTAGTGTCTCGTCCTCACCCAGGCATCATTGGGACCTGGATACTCTATTCCACACCTGGGCCTCACTTTGACCAGGGACCTCTGGTCCCATTCTGGGCCTCAAACTAAACTGGTTACTCTGGTTCCCCCTCTGGGACTCACCCTTACCTGTTGAATCTGGTCACCCCTTGGGCTTCACTTGGGCCTGGTGAATCTGGTCCTTAGTTGGTCCTCACCTGGATCTGGTGAGTGGTCGCCACTGGGCCTCACCTGGACTTGGTGAATCCTGTTGCCACCTGCCCCTCACTGGACCTTGTGACTGTGGTCCCACCTGGACCTCACCTGGATCTGGTGGCTCTGGTTCCCATATGGGGCTCTCCTGGACCTGGTTCCTCTGGTCTCCATCTGGCCTCACCATGGAACACAATGACTCTGATCCATATTGGGCCTCTCCTGGACCTGTTGACTCTGGTCCTAACCTGGGCATCATTGGGACCTGGATACTCTCTTATATAACTTGGCCTGGTGAGTGTGGTCCCACCTGGGTCTCACCTGGACGAGGTGACTGGTTCCCACAGGGACCTCACCTGGACCTGGTGACTCAGGTCCTCATATGGCATATTGGGACCTGGTTTCTCAGTTCCACATCAGGGTCCTCACCTGGACCTAGTGACTCTCGCCCCTCTGGGCCTCACCCTGACGTGGTGACTCTGGTCCCCATCTGGATATCACCAGAACCGGTGACTCTGGTCCCCCTCTGGCACTCACGCGGAGCTGGGGACACTGGTCCTCAACTGGGCCACAACAGGACCTGGTGAATCTACTCCTCACTTAGGCCTCGTCTGGACCTTGTGACTCTTTTCCCACTTGGCATCAATGGGACATGGTTACTCTGTTCCCACCTGGGCCTCACCTGGACATGATAACTTTGCTCCATACTTTGGCCTCAACTGGTCCTGATGACTCTGGTCCCCCCACCTAGGCCTCAATCTGGACCTGGTGAGTGTGGTCCCCACCTGGGTCTCACCTGGACCTGGTGACTCTCTTTCCCACATGAACCACACCTGGACCTGGTACTGTGGTGTTTTGTAGACCTCACATTTACCTGGTGACGCCGGTCCCCACTAGGGACTCACCTGATCTGGTGACTCTGGCCTGCATGATGGCCTCACCTGGACCATGTGAGTGGGTTTGCCACCAGGACCTCACCCATACCTGGTGACTCTATCGTCACGTGGGCCTCTTGGATCTGGTGAATCTGGTCCTTACCTGGTCCTCTCCCAGACCCGGGGACTCTGGTCACCACCTAGGGCTCACCTGGACTGGTGAATCTGGTCCCCATCTGGGCCTCACCCAGTCCTGGTAGCTTTGTTCCCCACCGGGACCTGATTGCTGTGGACTCTTTCTTGGCCTCACCTGGAACTGGTGACTCTGATCCTATCTGCGCGTCACCCAGATCTGGTGACTCTGGTCCCCATCTGGATCTCACCTGGACCAGGGATTCTGTACCCGTCTAGGCCTCAACCAGATATGGTGACTCTGGTCCTCAACTGGGCCTCACCTGGACCTAGTGAATATGATCCATCTTGGCCTCATTTGGACCTGGTGACTGGTCCCTACCTGGGCATCATAGGGATATGGTTCCACTGCATGGCCTGCAGGTTGGCCTCACTGGACCTTGTAACTCTGGTCCCTATCTCTGCATCATCGGGACATGGTTCCACACATGGCCTGCAATGTTGGCATCACCTGGACCTGGTAACTCTAGTCCCTACTGGGCATCATCGGGACATGGTTCCTCTGCATGGCCCGCAGTTTGGCATCTCCTGGACCTGGGGAGTGGGGTTGTCACCTGTGCCTCACCCTTGCCTGGTGACACAGGTCCCACGGGCCCTCACTTGGACCGGGTGAATCTGGTCCTTACCTTGTTCTCACCCGGAACTCGTAACTCTGGTCACCACCTGGGAATCACCTGGGCCTGGTGTTTCTGGTCCCACTGGGCGTCATCCAGTCCTGGTCACATTGTTCCCCCCCTGGACCTGATTGCTGTGGACTCTTTCTTGGCCTCACCGGAACTGGTGACTCTGATCCATCTGTGAGTCACCCAGACCTGGTGACACTGGTCCTCACCTGGACATGATTGGTACCTGGTGACTCTGTTCCACACCTGAGCCTCACCTGGACATGATGACTCTGGAACCTCTCTGGGCCTCACCCTAACCTGGTGACTCTGGTCTCCATCTGGATGCCACTTGGACCAGGTGATTCTGGTACCCCTGTAGTTCTCAACGAGATCTGGTGCCTCTGGTCCTCAACTGGGCCTCACATGGACCTAGTGAATATGCTCCATCTGGGCTTCACCTGGACCTGGTAAGTCTGGTCCCTACCTGGGCATCATCGGGACATGGTTCCACTGCATGCTGCAGGTGGCCTCACCTGGACCTGGTGAGTGGGGTGCCACCTGTGCCTCACTCATACCTGGTGACACGGTCCCCGTGGGCCTCACTTGGACCTGGTGAATATGGTCCTTACTTGGTCCTCACCCGGAACTGGTAACTCTGGTCATCATCTGGGAATCTCCTCGACGTTGTGAATCTGGTCCCCATCTGGGCCTCACCCAGTCCCTGGTGACTTTGTTCCCCACTGGACTGATTGCTATGAACTCCTTATTGGCCTCACCTGGAATTGGTGCCTCTGATCCTAACTAGCCTCACCAGATCTGGTGACTCTGGTCCTCACCTGTGGACCATTATGACCTGGATACTCTGTTCCACACCTGAGCCTCACCTGGTCATGATGACTCTGGATCCCCTCTGGGTCTCACCTGACATGGTGACTCTGGTCCCCATCTGGATATCACCAAGACCAGGTGAATATGGTACCCCTCTATGCCTCACTAGACCTAGTGACTCTGGTCCTCTACTGGCCTCAACGGGACCTAGTGAACATGCTCCCAACTGCGCCTCATCTGGACCTGGTGACTCTGGTTCTACCTGGAACATCATCGGGACATGGTTACTTTATTCCCCACTGGGACTTACCTGATCCTGGTAACTCTAGTCCTGACTTTGACCTCTTCTGTACCAGGTGAATCTGGCTCAACCAGAGCCTCACCTGTAACTGGTGACTCTGACTAAGCATGGCCTCACCTGACCTGGTGACTGTGGTGCCCATCGGGACATCACCTGGCCTCGTGTCTCTGGTCCCAACTGGGACTCTCCAGGACCTGGTGTCTCTGGTACCCACATTGGTAGCATCAGGATACGGTTACACTGTTCACTTCAGTGACCCAGCCGGACCTGTTACTCTGGTCTTCACCTGGTCCACACCTGACATGGTGACACTGTTTCCCACCAGGGTTCACCTGGACATGGTGAGTCGATCCCCACCTGGTCCTCACCTCTAACTGGTGATTCTCATTCCCACATGGACATCATGTGGAACTGGTGCGCTGCAGGTTTCTAGCTTCTCATGTACCTCGAGCATCTGGTCCGCACCAGGGCCCCACCGGGACCTGGTGTGTGTGGTTGCCACCTGCTCCTCACCAGGACCTGGTGATTCTGGTCTGCACCTGAGACTACCAAGGATCTTGTGACTGTGGTCCCCACCTGGACTTCACCTGGATTTGGGGGACTCCGGTCCCAATCCGGGCCTCACCTGGCCGTGTGTCCATGGTCTTCAACTGGACAAAATTGGGACCCGGTGACTGTGTTGTCCAACTGGACCTCACCTGGACCATGTGACTCTGGTCCCCCTCTGGGTCTCACCATGCCCTAGTGACTGTGAACCC